>NC_090649.1:407285181-407543431 GCF_040937935.1 Hyperolius riggenbachi | reverse complement strand
TTACGATTTAATTTTGTAGCGCTAACACATTCCATTTCCTAATATCCCAGCAGAGCTTACACTCTTATGTCTAGTTTATTCATACAGAATTAAAGTAAAATTGTATTCTAGCGGCGAAAAAGAAATGCCCTCAGATAAGAGCCATTTAGGGCTCTTGATTTATAGATCCAAGCAATGTGTTCAGAGTTCTCAATAATTTTTTTTTTTTAATAATTGTGCAAAAATGAAACATGTATGTGTGATACATTGGTCAGATATTTCAAATGTTACAATCAGAAAAATTGATTGTAATTCAATCTCAAATTGAAAGTTTAAAGAATATAAAAATGGAATCACGTGTGGACACCTTTAGAAAAGATTGGGGGAAGCAGGAAATTTGGACACCAGCAGTGGTACCCAAATACAGATCATGGCTATAAATGCAAATTTGGGCCTATGATGGTACCCAAACTTCTGCAGCACCCAAAATTTTTCATTTTTTGCATTAGCATATATATATTGGCAGGTTTGCAGCGAGGGGGGTTGGGGTGAACCGTTAAGGTTAGGTGTCATTGGCAAGTCTTTTAAAATTAGGTTTAGGTTATGGAGGGGGTGGGTCAGTTAGGGTTAGGATTCAGCAGGGGGAGTGGTTAAGCATCGGCAGGGGAGGTGGTTAGGGTTAGGTATTATCAGGGGGTAGTCAAGGGTTAGACAATGGCAGAGGGTGGTCAAGAGTTAGGCATCGGCTGGAGGGGGTCGTTAGAGTTAGGTAATTTAAGAAGTTCGGTTAGGGTTAGGCATTGGTAGAGTCAGGACTGTGAGAGAATAGGGTTAGATTTAGCTACAGTAAAATTTGGTAACATTTACCGATATTTTACTACCGGAATTAGCACTGATTTCCTACTTGTGGCTAGTTCCAGCAACCAAATTTCCTCAGCACCCTTTTGCATGTGCGCAGATTGGAAGCTTAGAGTTTGGTTAGAGAACTCTTGGGCAATCCTGAAACCCTAATATTAGGGATATGTACCCGGCTGAAGTCCAGTGTCCAGGTACTGGGCACTTAAATCATATATACCTTTTGGTCCATAAAAGTTCTTTAAAATAATAGGTAAGAGTGCACAGTTGGTCAATGGCACATAAAGAAATTATTAACATCTCCATCCAGCACCCTAAACCAAGTACTAATCCTCTCTTTTTGAATCAGCGGTATAAGCGCCGATACTTAAATGGCTTCAGTTTTGAGAAAGCTCTGTACTTCTACGTGTTTAAAAAAAATGTCTTGTGGTATTAACTTTCTATCAGCGTAAGCTTTTCTTCCATTCGAAAAAAATCACGCCTGAAGTACAGCCTCTTAGAAGTAAATCAGAAGATCCGAACCATATTGGTAATTATTCAAGCACGGTTTCCTCCAGCTCAACTTGTTTATAAAATGAGACCCCGGAGATGATCCATTTTCATATATTTTTCAACATTGGTTTTTGAAAACTCCCAATTGCACTTTACCCATGAAGAGAAAGCTTTCATCTGTAAAAAGCCAGTGTCTTTTTGTTATTATAGCAAATGAAGCTATTAAGTACCAGTTTATGCCCCATGCTTGTCAAGCTCATCACTTTCCATCATTAGATTTACATTTTTATTTAATTGGAACAACCTTATTCGAAAGGTTTATGTCTGAAAAATATCAGAATGTACTTTCTGCGTGTGTTATTTTTATGACTCGTCCTGCGCGCTTCATATTCTAACGGAGGTTTCTGGAGAAACGAGTGATTAATCCAGCTTAGTTCTGGAAGAATGGCAACACTCCATCAAACCCCTAGAATATGGAAGCTTGTTTTTCGAGTGTCGATAAGTCTAATTTATTTCTTTATTTTTACTGTCAAATTAAGATAAAAATATAACGTACAAGTGAGAGGTCAATATCTTTTTCTTGTTACAACTAAATAAGATATAAAGGTTATATTATATGTGCAAATGAATTATAACAGCTAGTGTTTTCAAGGGAAGACTACGGACACCAGTTTATATTTTATTTAGTATTTATGTAGCGCTCTATAAAGCGTCTACAGAGCTTTATAGAGTATATAGTCTGGTCATTAGCTGCTACCTTAAGCTTTGCACACATGCTACATTTAACAGGTATGGACTACATTGGCCAAGAATCTAGCATTTATCTAATGTGTGTACAGCGGCCACCCTCCTGATTGTCTTACAATGAAGGCCTACCCCTTTTCTACCTGTGAGTGCAGCTGTATGAGGATTATATGAAACTATTTTCAAGCTTTCCAGACAGAATTAGCTCTCTTTACTTGCATAGTGTGTGTTTATATCAGTTTATTTGGGCACCAATGGAAACTTATTCCGAAAATAATCGGGAAACGAGACAGTGATTTGGGCGAACAATGTGCCCAGTGGCATAGCAATAGGGGGTGAAGAGGTTGTGACTACACCGGACTTTTGAGCCAGAAGTGCCCCGTAGGATCCAACCTCATCCACAGCATGAGCTCTTTATTGGTCATGTGCTGGTAATAATCACTTCTGTAGATATTTTAATTAGTAGTTATCATTAGCAAACTGTTCCCCATCCTCTTCTTGCACCTCTGACAATGCTGTTGTCCTTGGCAGGTTTCGTTGCGCCATGTAAATTGTTATGTATAGAGTGCTTGAGGGGGGGAGGGGGACATTGCAAAACTTGCACTGGGGCCTAAAGCTCCTTAGCTATACCACTGAATGTACCCAGTAGTAGCTTATTGGCTATAGTTCGACTAGCCGATTGGCTAGTACATCAGCAAACATAAGTTGTAGTTAGACGAGCCAATGGGCTATTAGTAGCTGATTGACTAGTACTAGTGTGGTACTTTGGTTGCCAGGAAGGTAGTGTTAGGCTTTGGGATGGGTGGGCAGAAGGAGGAGAGGTTAGGCATTAAGAAGGAGGGTTAGGAGGGAATGTGTAAAATATTGGTTATTTTACATTACCGATATTTTAACTATCTGCATCACCTGGCACCCAATTCCTACGTGTGTGTGTGTGTGCGTGCGCGCGCGTGTGTGTGTGTGTGTGTGTGTGTGTGTGTGTGTGTGTACATGTGTATGTGTTTAACTTAAATTTCTGCTTTAATCAGTTCGGACGGACTCCTATATTCCAACTGAACACTTCGTTACAGGCTGCTGGATTCGCAGGCTCTCCCTGTTGATAAATTACTGCATTCAAAAAGCCAGAAAACACAACACTTTTTTGAATACATACATATATTTGTGAAAACACCTAAATAAACTAGAAAACGTAAAGGTCTGACAATAACTTCTTTATCCTTCTGATTGAAAACTGGTTTATAGCAATAACTAGATCCAAGACTTGCTATGCACCTTGGGCTTGCTAAATAAATATTTAACATTATGTCATGTCTAACGTTAAAGTAATATGATGCTGGGTGGAAAAAAGTACAGTACCAACTCTTTATAAGTATGATAAACAAATATTTCATGCTGTATATTGTTTTATTAATATATATTTTGTTAGCAGCTGGTCATGTGTAGTCTTTTATTTGGTGAAAGCAGCAGTACGTTTATTCAAATGTTTGTTTTTCTAAGTTACACTCCAAGCATGAATATTTGGCAATGAAAATGATAGCAGGGACAGATCATACTTCCTGAATAGATTTAGATTTCATTCTTATGTTCATCTTGTGTACCTGGCAGGCCAGTTAGTTACGTCGATATAGTTTCATGTGTGTTTAGTCTTGTAAGGGGCTTTGAAACTGTGAGATTGCAGGTCAGTAGAGATAAGTGAGCCTCAAACTTTCTGTGTTGGATTGATGAGGTGCAGTGAAGATTCACTTTATTTGAATCAGCATTTACATGTGATTGGCTCAGTCTGTGGCATGAAGGTTTTAAAGGGTATCTGAAATGGGAAAATCAAAAAATGTTATACTCTCCCAGGAGGTTCCTCCAGCCCCATGAGCAACGAAGCATCCCCCGCCATCCTCCTGAGGGCCTCCATTCGGCTGCAATCAACCCCGGTAATGTGGCTCCATCGCACCAGTCGGCTCTTCTGTATATGACTGGCACGACTGAGCCACATTACCGGGGCTGATTGAGGCCGACCAGAGGAACTCGGGAGCATGACAAGGGACGCGTCGGTGCTCTTGGGGCTGGAAAAAGCCCTGGGTGAGTATAAAATCTTTCAATTTAACCATCACAGGTTTACTTTAAAGGTCCGTACACACGCCGGACTTTAGGCAACGACGGGTCCGTCGTTGCCTCCCGCTGGGTGGGCGTGCCAGCGACAGTCCGGCGTGTGTACGCTCTGTCGTCAGACTGATACGGCTGTTTCTGAGCGATCCGCCCGGCGGATCGCTCAGAAACAGCCGTATCAGTCTGACGACAGAACGTACACACGCCGGACTGTCGCTGGCACGCCCACCCAGCGGGAGGCAACGACGGACCCGTCGTTGCCTAAAGTCCGGCGTGTGTACGGACCTTAAGCCTCATAGTCATGCAGTGGGAATCAGGATTTGATCCCTCAGACAACAATGCAGGGCCGATGCTCTACTGATATATTGCTAGCCTCCCGGAAGAAGACCAACGGATCGGCCCATGAGGGTTTTCATGTGGCAGGTATAGTTGGTGAGGACAACAATGCTCGATTTGTCAGGCTGATCACTGACTGAGGCATGGGGGCTGCTGCCTTCATGAATGGTTCTTGGCAATTACAATATAATTACATCCCATTAGCAATTGTCCTGTTAGCACATTGTCCAATGCACCACAATGTGTTACTGTAAATATAGTCTAAAAGGTGGCCTGGAATACCAGTAAACTAGTATAGAGTTAACAGGATGCAGTAATTACCTAATTGGTCAAAGGGAATTTTTATATTTTATAATACAGCATTTCCAACTGTAAACTAGTAAAGGGCTTGTTAAAACCCTTAACTAATTCATGCAGGAAGTTAGCAGTCTGTTCCCTTCTTTAAAGCATTCACATCTTTATTGACAGAAGATTTAGGTACATTTTCCCAACTATGATGGTGACTCTCCATGGATCTGCCTGATCTTGGTTAGTTTGTGATTTGCGCAAAACTTTATCGGAGTACACTTGTTTAACACCAAGGAGTACACTTATTTAACACCAAGGAGAAACCATCTGAAAAGGACTGAGGTCAGGTTGCTTTTAATTGTATTCTAATGCTAGACTGTAGTTCTGTTTTAACACTGCAGATGCATTGTGAATTATTTTAGTGGTGGTGGATTTTAATCCTGTTTGGAGCTTTTCTGAGTTCTCTTTGCTGAACTTCTAACACAAATCATATCCAAAAAAGTTGAATATCCTGATAGATTGGTTGAAAAACACTCATCTACACCAGTTTAGATAGTTTTGAATGATTCATAAAGAGGCTGCATTTAGGGATAGTCAATGAGATGCAAATGATTTTGAGTTAATGCAGAATTATGAAAATGTTGTATGTACATTTATGCACTTGAATGCTGATGTAAAATTTGATTGGTCCATTTTTAAGCTGCATACAATTGCATATAAAATTTGCTTAATCCTGCATCAACTCAAAAGTTTTGGCAATTCTTTGACCATCCCTAGCTGCATAGTCACAAAGACACTGTATAATAAAATATTCTAGTCTGACGAAGGCGCAGAGCGCCTGAAACGCGTAATGACGTTGCCAGCACACCAAGCATAGGCCCTGCCCACCGCCCCGAGAGACGAGCTCCCAGTCCAACGGAGACCGCACTGCCGGCCACAGCGAGTGCGAATCTGCCTCCCTGGGCTTGTAGCGGTTGTGCCCTACCGCTGATAATGCGATTTTAACATTGATTTCTTGTGAGTATAACTTTTATTTGCGATTAAAGTCCTGCTTTTTGGTAATACACTATGGAGCGCTTCTTTTTTATCTAGATAATAAAATATTCTAGTTTGATAGTCTATATCAGAGTTTCACAAACTTGAGTAAATCCAGGGGACTTTCTGACTGCCCAATGTTTCCTGGATGCAGCACATCAATCACTCTCTGCCTCTGTTTGCTGCTGGAGTTACCCTTTAATTCTCCCAGGTATTGGTGGTGACGTGTTAGACTGTTGGTGGTTTGAAGTTGGAGAGTTGTGCTTGTCTGCCATTAACCCTCCTTTGCCCTCCTGCTTGAAATTACCAAGGGGTTAACAGCGTACTTAATGGTGAAAGGTGAGAAGAAATGTGAAAACACTTGGCTGCCGATGTTAATACCTTGCTAGCTGTGCTTGAATCCCTGGTCCCTGTAGATTTAAATGTCCCCTCTGAATGCTGGCAGGCAGCTTCCAGCTGTGGCAGGCGCGATGCAAGCGAATTGCTTCTGAATGTTCTTTACTCAAATAGGCAGTAATTACAAGCTTAAAGAGGTTTAGTGGTCCAGTAAACTACATAATCACCTCTGAATTAGCCTAGGCTCATCAGTTGCAGTCCAGCAAGCTTAAATCTGCTGTTTGTATTCAGCCATCATCACATAGCAACCTGAGCAGCAGGTGTGGAACAGTCAGCGTCCTCCTTAAATTCAGCCGTCTTCTGGGGACAATGAGCTGTAATGAGATGAAGCTACACTCTAACTGTATTTTAAGTGGATGAATTAACACTGGAAATTACGTACCACTTATTTTGGTGGAGAGATCTGTGTGCTGTTTAATAATGTTGTCATTGTGATTCCCCCATCTCATTCCTAAAGGGAAATAATGATCGGAGGAAGGGGAGCCGAGATGCTTGAGAGTTAACAGCTTATGACACCATTATTGTCGGTAGGCTTGATTAAAAGTAAAAAAAAAACTCCTGGATTCAGAGCTAAAGAAATATTTTGAATGCACTTTGTAGCTCTAGAGAAATACAGACATACTTATGGTGTCTTTTTTCATAAGCTAAGCAGTAGGATGGAGAGGAACCTGAAGGTGACTGAAGCTGAGAAAACATGACCCATAATGCCTCTGGCACGATACGGGACAGCGAGAGGAACTGATAAAAATAGAGGTTTGTGATGATTGGTCCATTCAGCTGTCTTACTCATCTATAATTCCTCCTGACATATACTCTGCCGGATAAATGTGGCTTCACCTAAGGAACATGCTTACACCATCCTGGGCCTCAGATCCAGGACTTTATTGAAGCTTGAGTGACACAATCATTTGACTGTGGGGAGGACTCCTCCATAAGCACAGTGGAAGGTAGAAAAGACCCCAGATCTCTGATAGTCACAAACAGGGCCATTTCGGGGTATAGGCCATTCAGGCAGGTGTCTGGGACCCCACCTAGGAAGTGAGCACACTGCACTCTTGCACTGCAATTTTTCCAAGTATTTTTTATTATTACACAGAGGGCTGTCCTAACTCGAGCTCACTAGATACAATTTGGACAAGGTCTTGGAGACTTCCGTTATAGCAGAATAATCAGCTCCAGCAGCCCTATTACTATTATTATTGATGATCTATATAGCATCATCACTGGCGTAACAATAGGGAAAGCAGCCCCTGGGGCCCACCCATGGCCGTAATCTATATATGTAAGTGGCGGCAGCGGCGGCGGCAGCTATAATTACCTCCACTCACCACCGGAGGTCTCCGATCTGCAAGGGCTTCACATTACTTCCTGTTTTAACAGGAAGTAATTTGAAGCCCTTGCAGATCGGAGACCTCCAGTGGTGAATGGAGGTATTTATAGCTGCCGCCGCCGCCGCTGCTGCCACTTACATATATAGATTACGGCCATGGGTGGGCCCCAGGGGCTGCTTTCCCTATTGTTACGCCAGTGATGATGCTATATAGATCATCAATAATAATAGTATTAGGGCTGCTGGAGCTGATTATTCTGCTGTAACGGAAGTCTCCAAGACCTTGTCCAAATTGTATCTAGATAGATGCAGGAGGGGGAGCACACAGGGGAGAGCCCGAGTTGAGAGAGGGGGGGACTGTCCCCCCTCCCCACCGATCTGCAAAGCTCTCTCCTCATGCTGCGGACCCCTCCTGCCCCCCCAAAACGGCCATGAGCGGGCCCACAGGGGACACTCAAATTCTTGCAGGGGGGCCCAGGACTTCTAGTTACTCCCCTGAGCACCATCCTCTTCTGTGACGCCTTAGAGGAAGTTCACTTAGCAGAAGCAGATCATGTGGTGGAAAAGTAAATAAGCAGAGATAATTTGCTGTGAAAATTATGTGTCTGCATTTTTTATAAATTTTAGAGATTGGAGCAGAGAAACATAGGCAAGTTTTATCTAGGATTGACACTATAGATAAAGACATTCATGTCATCCTTCTTCATGTCACATCAGGTATACTTTAGATGTGGAATGCAAACCTGATATCAGAATTTAAATTATTATGATATCCATACAAGAAGATGCATGGCCAAATGTAGTTGTTCCAAGAAGCTCTTCAATTAAGTGATTTTCTATCCTGGCAAAAGGATTAACGTGAACTTGACAAGATGTTTGAAACTTCATCTAAAGCCACACACACATACCTGACTTATGTCGGCTGAGGTGGCCGATAAAGACCGTCTCAGCCGACAATTAGGTGTGTGTACGGCACCCAACAACCCCTGAGGCCCAACCCGCGAGCCACCTGCGGATGTACTCAACCCCAACGACACTGATCCCCTGCTTATTCCATTGTACGTGCCACTCTCCCACCCACCATGTGATGTCGCGCATGCTCCGCTCATCATCTCTTCATCATCCCCCCCCCCCCCCCCCCCCTGCATAGCTACACAGCTGACATGTGGATGCAGCCCAGGCAAGCAATGTCGTTCAAAGGAAGTGTAGAATAAACATCAGGGTTTTTTTTTATATTGCTGTTTGCATCACCACCATGGAAGTTGTCCCTCACTTTCTGTTCTGGTCTTCATCATGGACAACTCAATATTACAGGCATACAGTATATAAGTGAACTGTGGTGCAAATGCACCAGAACCACATTGTACATACAACCAGGGACGCAGGGCCAGATTTAGGCCAAGGCCACCTAAGCCATGGCTTAGGGCACCACTGGAGCAAGGGATCCAAAGCAGCAGGCTAAACTGGTGCAGCATTTGCAAATTTGTAAATACTGCAATGCAGGGAGATCAGGCGAGCGCGTGACCGCGGTACTCTGCTGCCAGCTGCCTGTGCAGCAGCCGCCTTGCTCTCTGTGCACATTCGCATTGTAGCTGGCAGCTATGGACTTGGGCAGCATTGGAGACGGAAAGGAAGAGAAAGCTTCTGCACTGGAAGCGAGCAGAGAAATGAGTGGCTGCTGCGGTGTGAAGGAAAAGGAGGGATTTAGGTAGTCATCAGGCTACCTGTACTAGAGGGAAAGGAGGGAGGAGTCATCTGGCTACCTACACTGGGGGGTCATCAGGCTACCTGTACTAGAGTGGAGGGGGAGGGGTCATCTGGCTACCTATACTGGGGGGTCATCAGGCTACCTGTACTAGAGGGGAGGGGTCATCTGGCTACCTATTCTAGAGGGAAAGGGGGATGGGTCATCTGGCTACCTATACTGAAGGGTGGCGGTTGGTGACAGTGGCCTTGGGCGGTAAAGAGTACAAATCTGGCCCTGGCAGGGGCGTAACTACAAATCATGGGACCCCCCAGCAAATCTTTGATGGGACCCTCCAATGTTCACACCCTTTCCCTTGCCAACCCCCAGTGACCCTCACAGCCTGGGGCCCATATCACAAGGGTCATAAAACAAGTGTGAACATCGTAATTTTCACACCCAAAACAAGTGAAGTCACAAAAACACCTAATCTGAAGGATGGACCTCTTTATCAGATGTATTGAAGTAGTAGTTGGGTCCCGCTTGCAGCTCTGGGCCCCCCTGCGATGGCAACTACTGCTCCCCTGTAGTAACACCCCTGCATACAACAAATGTGCAGTAGTAGCATTAGTAGCATACCTCCCAAATTTTTGAGATGAGAAAGGGGGACACTTAAGCCACACCCCTGCCACACCCCTGATCATGCCCCCGCCATGTCCATAGTCACGCATGCCATAAAGATTTCATAAGAAAAAATATGTTGTTTTATAATTCAAACCACACTGGTCCTTCCTATCCTGGTTCATTTTCCTTCATAGTAACATTTTAAAATTAGTAATATATCAATTTAAAGGATGGGAATAAAGTTTAGAGTCAATCAAACACATTTTTTAGTAAATAAATATATATATTTACATAGAAACAGGGCAAAGTCCTGAAAGAGGGACAAATGAGGAGGAAAGAGGGACAGAGGGACAGGACTCCCAAAGAGGGACTGATAGGAGCTATAGTAGTAGGCGTCATAGGCGTAACAATAGGGGATGCAGCCCATGCTCTTGCGGGGGGGGCCCGCTCAGGGCCGTTTTTGGGGGGCTGGAGGGCACGTCGGTGGGGAGAAAGGACGGTCCCCCCCTCCCTCACCTCGGACTCTCCCCTCTGCGCTCCCCTCCAGCATTGAATAAAGTGTATGCAGGCGGCGGGCAGCGGCAGATACATACCTTCTGTGCGCTCCAGCGCGGATGTTTCTCCCTTTAGTGTTTGACGCGACTTCCTGTTTATACAGGAAGTCGCGTCAGAAGCTAGAGAGAGGAAAATCCGTGGAACGCACGGAAGGTATGTATCTGCCGCTGCCCCGCTGCCTGCATACACTTTATTCAATGCTGGAGGGGAGCGCAGAGGGGAGAGCCCGAGGTGAGGGACATGCCACCAAGCTCTCCCCTCATGCTGCGACCCCTCCAGCCCCCCAAAAACGGCCCTGAGGCCCCCCCCCTCCCCCTTGTGAGAGCATAGGATGCATCCCCTATTGTTACGCCTGTGACGCCTACTACTATAGCTCCTATCAGGGAGGAGGGGCCCGCTCAGAAATTCTGCAGGGGGGCCCGGCTATTCCTAGTTACGCCCCTGGTAGGCGTACTACTAATAATGCTCAAGCTGATTGTTAAAAACACATTTTAAAAAAATAAAATAAGGAACAGATGCACACTGTAATAATTTAATCTTTTTTTTAGTCTTCACTTACTTGCAGAAGACAAAGCACTAACAGTGACTGGCACGGGTTGGTTACCCCTGTGATCATATTAAACCAAGCATTACACGCTCCATATCTGTCTCACCATGATTTATCTTTTAAGTAGTAAATAAGATGATTTCATTTTTTGGAGAGATTGCACTCCTCTTTGCAGAAGTCAGCACAAATGAGCTTTGACATGATCTGTTTATGAAGTCATCAGCTTCCTGCGATATGTTAGTTATTTTTTCATGCTTTCTGTTTTTACAAGTAGCTTTAGGGGAGCATAACATAAAACAAGGCTGTACTGGTTTGAATACAACTCTCATCAACTTTTTAGCAGTGTTTTGGATGTCTAAGCATTGCACATTATAAAAAAATCATCATAGTAGTTAATTTTTTTCGTCTTGTCACTTAGAAAGAATTCTAACCAGTACTTGTTGGCACAGATATATGAGGAAATGTTGTTTCAAAACTTTCGGATTGTTATATTATAAGCACGAAGCTTTGCACCAAAATGCAATCATCCAACTGTCAGCACTTAAAGTGACACTAAAGCGGAAAAATATATATGATATAATGAATTGTATGTGTAGTACGGATAATTCTTAGAACATTAGCAGCAAAGAAAATCTCATATTTTTATTTTCAGTTATGTAGCTTTTTTTTTATAACATTGCATCATTCTCTAATATTTGCAGTTTGAAAACTACACTTTGGGTTTGATTCACAAAGCCGTGCTAACTGTTTAGCACGGGCGTGCTAAACTGTTAGCACGTGAAGTGCCGCTCGCAGACGTGATCACAGACATTTGCGTGCGCTCACGCGTACTTTTGCACACGATCAGCGACCGATCGCGTGCAAAAGTCAGCGTGATCGCGTGCAAAAGTCCGCGTGATCACGTGCAAATGTCCGCAATCGCGCAATCCCGGCACTTTGCGCAAGCAAAAGTCAGCGAGCGGCACTTCACGTGCTAACTGTTTAGCACGCCTGTGCTAAACAGTTAGCACAGCTTTGTGAATCAAGCCCTTTGTATGTTAAACTACGAAACAGAGCAGAGTTAATGACACTTTTAACTTTCCTGCAAAACCTTAAAAAAACAAGAAACAGCGAGGGACAGGTTGAGATAAGTGCTTCAGAAAACAGCACTATAGCCCACCAAACGTGGTCAGAAAGCTCAGAGAAGCTCTTTTGCATAAATAACAAGTGAAGTTTCTTAACTCTTCCTGTACTGGAAACAATATGAGACTTATATCTGTGCTACTAATGTTCTATTTCTTAGCTGTACTGCACATACAAATCATTATCTCATAAGTTTATTTTCACTTCAGATTTCCTTTAAAGTACAATCAACAGCAGATAACTTTCAAAGTTCTCGTTTTTGAAGGGGCAGTCCTGATATTTTTCCAAAGTTTGATCTCAGATTCCCAATCAATTTCAGCATGGAATATCTCGGGAATTGGTCTTGTGGTGCAGCCCATGCCTGTGCCCATGCTTTAAAATTTCAATTTTGATCCAATTCGATAAAATGAGTGAATCAGATGGTCGATCGGGCTGCAAAATCGCAAAGAAGTTAATTTTGGCGCCGGTCGCTCAGCGCTGAGTGCCGAAGCTTGGCGCCGATATAGCAGCAGTAATAGTAATTCGGGGTCGTTGATCGCCAGACCCTGAATTACATCTCCCGGGAATAGTATTTAACGCCACTGAGGAGTTAAGCAGCAGCAGGGAGAGCCGTCATTCAGCTCGTCCTGCGCCCACCTACCGCGCAGAAACAATTTGTACTTAAAAAATTACTAGATGTATGGCCACCTTTATAGTGCTGCTATAGTACAGTCATCATGTAGTCCATTTAAAGGACCACTATCGCAAAAAAGGTAGGCAGGTAAAATCTGACATAACCGGGGTCTGTCCATCTCTTCATGGGGGATTCTCAGGGTTTTCTTTGTTTTTTCAACAACATTTACTAAACAGCAGTTGCAAAGTCTAACTGACAAAATAGTTACTATTTTGGCAGTTAACCACTTGAGGACCACAGTGTTAAACCTCCCTAAAGACCAGGCCATATTTTGCTAAATTGGCCACTGCAGCTTTAAAGAGAATCTGTATTGTTAAAATCGCACAAAAGTAAACATACCAGTGCGTTAGGGGACATCTCCTATTACCCTCTGTCACAATTTCGCCGCTCCCCGCCGCATTAGAAGTGGTTAAAACAGTTTTAAAAAGTTTGTTTATAAACAAACAAAATGGCCACCAAAACAGGAAGTAGGTTTATGTACAGTATGTCCACACATAGAAAATACATTCATACACAAGCAGGCTGTATACAGCCTTCCTTTTGAATCTCAAGAGATCATTTGTGTGTTTCTTTCCCCCCTGAGGGGGGAGTGCATAGCAGAACCACAACACTGAAGAACTTGGCAGCCTTCCAGACACAGGCTGACAAGTCTGACAAGAGAGAGATAAGTTGATTTATTACAGAGACGGTGATAGTACAAAGTGCTGCAGTAAGCCAGAACACATTAGAATAGCTTTTGGAACTTGTAGGATGATAAAAAACAGGATGCAATTTTTGTTACGGAGTCTCTTTAAGGGGCCGCTCAACTCAGCACACAAGTGATTCCCCCCCCTCTTTTTTCTCCCCACCAACAGAGCTTTCTGTTGGTGGGGTCTGATCGCTCCCCCAGTGTTTGTTTGTTTTTATAAATATTTATGCTATTATTTTATTAATAAACGTTACTATTTATTTATTTATTTTCTTAAATACCTCCCTCCCCCCAGCCAGCCACTCACGGCGTTTGGCTGTCATAGGCTTTATCCTATGAGAGCCGATCGCTCTCCTGTGTCACACGGCTGTCTCCAGTATAGTGCTGCCTTAGTTTGCAGCGCTGTACTATATTTCGCCGTCTAACAGTCTCCTAGCGGCAGGGATGTGCACGCATCAGCGAGCGCGATCTCCTGCAAAACAGGCCCGCAGGACCTTACGTCTGTCGGCGTTAGGCGGTCCTGGGGCTGTCGCCGCGGGCGCGCCCATGGGCGTGACGCGATCGGCTGGTGGTTAAACTGCTGTTCAGGAAATGCTGTAGAAAACAAAGAAAGCCCTGAAACTCCCCCATGAGGAGATGGACTGGCCCAAAACCTGTCGGTTCTGATTTTAACTGCCTACTTTTTTCGCGATAGTGGTATTTTAAGTAGCTCTCTTATTCATTTCCAAGTGTTTCCATCATAATCATTATTATTATATGGGGTAAATTAACCTCATTTCACTATCAGTGTATAGAGTAATCTCATACCTATATTTGGTCACATTTTTTTTCCCTCCAATGCTGAATAATAATAATAATAATAGGTGCTAACAACAGGACATACGGTACTTTAAAGCCTATTTTTCTGTGTATTTATGATTCAAATGATTTTTTTTTATTATTATTATTTAGCACTGAAAACTCTGCTCCCAAGTGGCTATTCATAAATTATTTCCTCTACCATCACCCAGGATGAATGCAGGCATATCTCGCTGTGTAAACACACAGAGCAAGGTCTCAATAACTGTGTAGACATTTAGAAATGCAATGCTCCACAGCGATTTCACAGCTAAGAACAGCCTCGTTTACATTCAAGTATTTTTAAAGATACAGGGCTCAGCTACTATAAATTCAGGCTATGCTCTAAGACTACGCTCTGCCCTGCTTTTGTAATGCAAATGACTAGCACAAAGTGCATCTTTGATAATATTCACTCAGGGACAAAAAAAGCCTTCACTGAAGCAGCAAACCTAATTCAGGAAATTGAAATAAAATAATGGGTAATATTTACGTTTTATTCTTAGCAGAGAGGAGAACTATGGTCTACTGTGATAAGGACAGAGGCAGTAAATGGAGACAGGTGGATAAAATGGACTTGATTCATAAGCCTTAAATATATGTTTAACATGACTTGCTAGAAAGTACCTATTAACATAACAACAACTGCTTGATTTATGTGCTTTTAGCTTGATCAGGGATATCTTTTCTGGGTGCAAGAATTCTGGCTGCTTGTTTGAGGAACAATTAAACCTACTATAATCAATACTGCTCTTGAAGAGTAGGATCATCGACAAGGCAACCTAGGCAGGTGCCTGGGGCTTAGTGGGTGTCAGGGGCCAAAAAGCCACTTTCTTTGAGCACTTCCCCACCCCATGTTACAAAATAGACCATAAAGATGAGTCTTAGCTACCACCTTGCATAGGGCCTCCATCTTTGTGCTCTTCCTGAGATGAGTAGCGGAAGCAGCAACTTGTACCCTGTCATTACCTCCCTCACTATAGAAATATGCATAGATTCCCAGTTAAACTGAACGTTTCTGTGTTTCTGAGGTTGGTTGCATAGTGTCTGTATGAACAATCAGTAAGGTCTATAGGCATCTGAAGTGGGGCTTTAACCTTACATCTCGAGTTATAGGATAAGTCCACTAAAACTATAGGTTGGCATTGATGGTTTTACCTACTATCTTACTCTCTCTATTTGTTTTGGGGAGGGGGGAGGGGGGGAGGGTTGCAAAGAAGATCGTTTCAAATGAGTGCCTAATGTGATTTTCAATTTAGGACAAAGCTACCTTTCGTGTCCCTACCTCTCCCTCTAGATTGTCAGCCTCGGGCCTCCTCCTCGTGTCTCCTACCTGTTCATGCAGCTCCAGTACTGTACCTCATCCTATGGATGTGAGTGAACTCAACTTGCCTAATCTCCATGCTCCCATCCAGTGACTTAGCATTACTTTGTACTCATACTTTGCTGCGCGATCTGGTATGCATGTATTCCTGTATTGTCTTATTGCTGCATGACACCCCAAAATATTGTCTGTAACCTAAACTAATGTCCAGCACTGCGTAATATGTTGGCGTTTTATAAATACAATAAATAAATAAAATAATAATAAATAAGGCAGGATGTTTTAGACTCAGAGCATTGTTTATCAATGTTATTTCAACATTTACCCCTTAACAAAAGGTGGTACTTCCTATTGTGAATAACGTCATCTGTAGCACCCATTTAAGCATACATATTTGGGGGGGGGGGGGGGGGGGTTGCATTCAAAAAAAGATTTACTACCATCAAAGTCATGGTTACATACAATGCAGAATTAGATATTTAATTATACAATGAATGAAAAGAGTGTATCACATCACTGCATAAAGAAAACTAGTACAGAGAAAAAACTTTGTAACACAGTGCAGTGTACGCCTCTTCCATCTGAGAACAACTTATATGGAGCAATATAACCTGCTCAGCAAAAGAAAATCATATTGAAGAGTATACAGGAAGATATACACACTCAGTACAAATCACAAGCACACATATTTGTTAGTAGTCCTTATAATTTGCTTATAAAAGCTTTTCACGTATTTCTCTTAAATAACTTAAAGTATTTTGTCAGACTTGTTGTTTATTATATCATAATCCTCAAATTCACTGTAATAGACTGTGATATTTCTGATAAGTTGCAGTACCCCTGAACACAACCAAGGAACCCCCAAGGATCTGTGTTGCATTTGAGGACCTAGGCTTTAGAGAACAAGACTAACTTTTAAGTGTCAAAAATGCTTTACATTGCACACAGTAGATTTCCAGTTTTGTTATATGGAGCTCCTGATCTTTCTGTTAATCCATTTCTCATTTGTTATGTAGAAAGCTGGGATATGGGAGTGAGTTGGAGGGTGGTTGTAACAGCGTATGGAGTGGCCAGATGTCTTGTTGTCTGTCGTCCTCAACATATTTCCAAAGTGGACCCCACCCACGTTATTCAGAGATTGCCCCACCATACTTCCTTTCATACAGTTTATGAATATTTCAGTATGGGAGCATGGTGTCCTCCCTTGGGTTTCTGTCATCACTGATGCCTGACCAACCCCCAAATGCATGATTCTACTACTCATTCCGCCTGCCCAAAGCTGCTCCATCATGTGGTGTGCATATTGTTCCATGTCCCCCTCCATAGTAACAGATGCATTGCTAGCCTCCATGCTAGAGATGCATCTGTGCAGAGCTCAGCCCCAAACTCACCCAAGAGATTCAGTTCTGATCCCTGTGGGCAATAGTCCTTGTAAATGCGTATGAGGCATAAGATTTTGCTCTCACAATGATGATATTCTCAGATCCTTTACCACCCGTATTCCATTCTCCTTAACTACTACGTAACCTTTACATGAACTGAAAGTGAGAGGGCCAGTTTCCTCATTTTCTTGTGTGTAAGTGAATATTTAGATTTTTTTTCCCAGTTCCTTTTCCCTCACTTCCAACAATTCATGAAAAATGACACCTTTAAAGTTATCATGCAGCAGACACATTACATCAGCCTTGCAGAATGGTTATCTAGCAAAGCCTTGCTCACTCCCCACAACTTCCTTTCCTTCCCAGGCACTTCCCCACCCATTCATGAGACATAACAACGTCTGTTTCTTCCTGCCTTCCAACAGCTGACACGGAGTAGAACAGAATCCATAAAGTGCAGAGTGCAACAGGTGTTCTGCGTGGTAACATGGCTGATGTTATTACGGGGTGAAATAATTAAGCAGGGGAGGATACTCTTAGCAGAAATACTTTATAAGTATGTTTTGTGTTATGGGAGTTTAAGTACTAAACACAGAGTGAGGATTCCTCAAAGTGGAATTTGAAGTTCTTTGTTGATCATAACGGATGCCAATCCAAATAGTCAGGCTGGACTAATTACAGTGGTACGATAGGCTGTGCAAACTACCAAACAGGCCATTGGAAGGAGAACTCTAGGAAGTGTTATATAAAAGTATTACTCTACTTCTATTAGTTATTCTGACCCCCCCCCCCCCCCCCTTTT
The DNA here is from genome assembly GCF_040937935.1 of Hyperolius riggenbachi. Taxonomy (NCBI): domain Eukaryota; kingdom Metazoa; phylum Chordata; class Amphibia; order Anura; family Hyperoliidae; genus Hyperolius; species Hyperolius riggenbachi. The sequence goes on along the minus strand of NC_090649.1, from coordinate 407,525,641 downwards.
CGCTTATAAGGTGATTTAAACATAAAGACAGTTGTTTTAGCTCTTGTGTGTCATGGCTGGAATTTAAAGCGGACCTAAACTCAGAACTATCTCTTTGCTCTAAAAGATAAGCAACCGCATAATAACCTTTAAAGAAAAACATTTATTTGTTACAGCTGATACAAATCCTGCAATATATCTGCAGTATGTCTACTTCCTGTTTCATGGAAGCAGACATAGGGTTAACAATTTACTGCTCTTCTGAGGCAGCCACCTGACACAGCTGAGAGGTCAAATTACAGTTGTGATTAGTCACAGATGACGGGGAAATTAGACAGGCTAAACTCTCTAAATACATACAGGGTGCATTGGTCCCTGTTTTCCTTCTGTCCTGTGTAAAGGTATGGTCATTCCCTCCAGTCCCCGTAAACACTCCATTAAAAAATTGAACTTGTGGCTAAAGACATATTTTCACACAGGAAGAGGAAGGCTTGCCGTAATATTCCCTCTTTCATTCCCTCATCGTCCCTGCCGGTGTTGTGTCTGATTACGCTGCCTGTGGATTTGCGCTGCCCCGCATGCGCAGTAGGAGACTGTGCGGCCACATTTCCTATAGAATGATGCGGCTGGAGATAAAATACTAAATATCTCTGCTCCCACACCTTTTACACTCCCCAAATTTTCAGGGTAGGGAAGGGACCCCCCGAACAACCTATATGCCAAATTGCAGCCCCCGAGACCCACTGGGTCCCTAGATAGGTTTCTCTAATCTATCTCCTGAACCAGCGGGGCTCGGGGGCTGCAATTTGGCATAGAGGTCGTTCGGGGGGTCCCCTCCCTACCCTGAAAATTTGGGGAGTGTAAGAGGTGTGGGAGCGGAGATATTTCGTATTTTATCTCCAGCAGCATCATTAACTTTACACTGAGCATGCGTGCTACTCAATGTGGAGGGGAGCTTCCGGGCAGCGCAATCAGACATTACACCCCATTTAGTGGGAAAATGAGGGAATGGGCGGATGAGAGGAGGGAACATCCCAGTAAGCCCGCCTCTTCCTGTCTAAAAATTTGAGACAAACATTTGCGGAAGTGATTGTGGAAACTGTTGGAATGTGGAGAGGAACAGTCTGTGTTTGACAGAGGAGGTATGCAAGTATTAGAAGCAGAGGGTCACCATGGCATGTTTTAGAACAAGGGTGTCAAACTCAAATACAAAGAGGGACGAAATGTGAAAATTGGGACCAAGTCATAGACCATCCTCAATGTTTATTTCCCCCCTCCCTCCCTCTCTTATACAGTCCAGGGTATCTAAGGCCTCCTCCCTCCCCCATGTATACACTCCCCTGCTGTCTAGTGGTCCTCCCTTTCCTCATATCTAGTGAGCCCTCAATCCCCTATACAACTCTCTGGTGTCTAGTGTCCCTCTTCCCTCCCCTATATAGTTCCCTGGTGTCTTGTGCTTTCCCCCTCCCTCCCCCATATGACTTCCCTGGTGTTCTAGGGCTTTACCTCCAAAATAGCTTTCCTGATGGTCTGGAATGGGTCAAACATAATGCAAAGTGGGTAAACCACTTGGTTGCCAAATTTGATGGCTCTGAGGGCCAGATTTGGCCCTCGGGCCAGAGTTTGACATATATGTTTTAAAAGGAGGTGAGATGGCAGCTTTTGTAGAACTTTAGCATAAGACCATTTGAATGTTCATAACTCTACCCAGGAATTGAAAAAAGAAGCTGTAGCTATGCAAACCCAAAGTATGTGTGAAGCATGGCTTGTGGGTGGGGCTTAGGCATAGCTTTCTGATTGCAGCAAATTTCCTAAGTGAAAAGAACACAATATCAAACTTTCCAAATGCTATCATTGCCTATTTTATGAAACATGGAAATCTTTTCAAGTCATGTTTCCTGATGCCATTTGGGAGCTACAGATGACTTAATTCCCAAATCTATCAGGAAGTTGGAGTTACCCTTTAAAACATATTCAACGATGTAGCTTCCCTTTGTGTCTGTTCAAAGCAGAGACACTTTCATGTTGGATAAATTATGAAGGACGAGGTCGGAGACGTGGCTTGCTTGGACTTTTCTTATCTCTCCAGCAAGCTCTGTGTAAGTTTATTTTCAAATTTCCTCCGTCCATTACAGAACGCTGTCACGGGGAATGCCATGAGGGAGAGAATGTTTTTGATATGTGGTTACCAGAGGAGATAAGATAATGCCTGTATCACTGTCCTGGCATCCACATAGACTGCCAGTGGTGGAAACTCTGATGAAAGGAGGACATTTGGACAAGGCGGTTCATTAAGATATAAACGCTGGACATTTTCCATCTGCCTCTGCTGCGTGGCCTTCTTTTATTTCCTATTGTCAATACTTCTACCGTTGTCTCGGCTTAGAGAGAGAAACACTTTAACAAAATAGTGATATTTTCTTTGAAGTGAGCCCAAAATGAAAATCAACTGATGAGATAAACAATTATATGTATCTTCCTACTCCTAAAAATAACTTTTTTTTTACGTATCCCAGAGTTTTCTTTTATATTTAAACATTTACAAAGTAGGTTGAATGTTTTAAGGTCTCTAATCAGTGGCAGCCTATTAAGTGTCCCAGATTTAGATAAAGGCAAGTAGTTCATGTACTCTATCTCTCCCTGTACTCAGAAGTTGTATTCTGCCAGGAAAACATTTATGGCTATAATTGGCTTATTAGTAATGTTTACTATATTCCCAACAAGCTACCGACAAGACAGAAGCTGTCACTTTCATGCCTAAAAATTAACCCTTTCAGGTAGCAAAATAAAACAGCCTGGTTATTAATATGTTTTGTACTGTACATACACATGTTTATTTCATCAAGTAACACGTCGCCTCAGGTACTCTTTAAAAAAAAGGAAAAAAGCAAATGGATGGTATCTTAAAGCTAAAGGTTTAATGTTTTTATGTCTTTATTTTTTTTTATTTTGTTGTTGATGGTTGAAGATAATCTGGGTGCATATACTGAATACTGATTTTCCATCTCCTTGCTTTAAATGGTTGCAAACCGCACTTATTGCCCAGAGCACACACCCTTGGGAACATTTTCATTAGCATGCACTCTTTTGATAGTGGGTTATGAAGCAGTCACCTCTGCAATGATTAAGAGGCACAATTAGAAACAACACAGAGGATCTTTATTGAACCAAATCCACCAGCGTATTAAAGTTTACTACCCAGTGGATTAGCTGTATCGCTTCTGTTTCCTCTTGGAAGCAAAAAAAAAAAAAGCTAAAAAGAAAAAAAAATTACAATTATTTATGTGGAAATGCGGCTCAGACTGCATACTAATGTAGGGTGTTGGTGTTATTTGAATATGGTACTTTTAAAGCAAGCCTGTCCAAACCTGGGCAAGAGAGCATGATTATATAATGAACAAATACACAGCTATAGGTTATCGTGTGTGAAAACAGCATGTCAGAATCTGGTGAAATGAAAGTAAAATTACATTTTCAGTGCTTCCCTGTTAGTGAGGGAAACTATAGATCCATTTTTTAAAGTGAGCGGAGCACCATTTTTAGCACTCACGGCATCTCAATAGCACATTAAAAATGCATGACAACAATGGGCTTGATTCACAAAGCGGTGCTAACTGTTAGCACGCCTGTGAAAACCTCCTTAGAACGTCTAAACAAGCTTTTCGTGCATAAAACTTTACGCGCGCAAAACTTTATGCGCGTAAAACTTTACGCGTGTACTGCACGCGAAGTGCCCATTAAAGCCTATGGGACTTAGCCATGGGACTTAGCGCGCGCAAAACTTTGCGCGTGTAAAACTTGCGCGATCTGATTGAGAGATCCGGTGCTAACCTACTTAGCACCCTGGTTAGCGCGTCTAAAGACTTTAGACGTGCTAAGTAGGTTAACTTAGCACCGCTTTGTGAATCAAGCCCTATGGGCTTGATTCAGTAAACGGTGCTAACCCAGTTAGCACGCCTAAAGACTTTGGGCGTGATAACTAGGGTGCTAACTGGGTCAGCACCGTTTACTAAATTTACATCGCGCGCAAAGTCCCACACTGAAAACTTTGCGTGCCCACAGCGCGGTGTGCGCGAAATGTCGCATCGCTGTGCGACGAAAACGGTGCGTTGATGCGCCTATAAGGTCGCATTGCATGCGACTTTAACGTCACATGGTGCGACATTAAGGTCGCACCCAATGCGACCTTATAGGCACATCAGGTGCACTGTTATTGCAGTGCGAGACTGTGCGCGCGATGTGAATTTACTAAAGACTTTAGGCGTGATAACTAGGGTGCTAACTGGGTTAGCACCCTAGTTATCACGCCTAAAGTCTTTAGATGTGAATTTATCATGCCTAAACTAACTTTAGACATGATATAGGGCTTTTCACAGGCGTGCTAACACTTAGCACGGTTTACTGAATCGAGCCCTATGTGTCTCATTATTAAAAAACTTCAAGTTTACCTTTTATTTTTACATTTACATTTACAGCCTACTTCAGGTAGGTTTCAGGCAACTAAGGACTCGAGTTATTGCACTCATTAGCAAGAAGTAAACAATACATTTCATCAACAGAGGTGGAAGGGTAATGGGGAAAACTTCTTCCAAGAGCTTATCCAGAGGGAATGTGTGAAGATAGCATCTGTGTGTAATTAAGGACAGTGAGAAGGGGAGGGGGAAACATGGCAGCTCCTATAACTATTATTAACCAGGAAAAATTCCAGGTAAAGAAAGGGTGCTTAGTTACCTTTAACCACTTGAGGACCTAGCCTTTACTCCCCCTTAAGGACCAGCGCTGCTTTTTCAGATCTGTGCTGGGTGGGCTCTACAGCCCCCAGCACAGATCAAATGACAAGCAGAGCGACCAGACCGCCCCCTTTTTTCCCCACTAGGGGGATGATGTGCTGGGGCGGTCTGTTCGCTCCTGCATGCTGTGGGTGGCGGGGGGGGGGGCACCTCAAAGCCCCCTCCACCGCAGGATTTTCCCTCTCCTCCCTCCCTTCCCCGAGAAATCGGAGGCTGCACAGGAACGGATCTGTCCTGTGCAGCCTCAAACAGGCTCCCCGCTGTCATGTGACAGCGATCCCCGGTCGCTGATTGGCCGGGGATCGCTGATCTACTACAACGCTGCTACTGTAGCAGTGTTGTAAAAATGTAAACAAAGCGGATTATTTCCGCTTGTGTTTACATTTAGCCTGCGAGCCGCGATCGGCAGCCCGCAGGCTAATCACGGAGCCCCCCGCCGTGAAATGACAGGAAACAGCCGCTCGCGAGCGGCTGTTTCCTGATTAATTAGCCTGCAGCCGGCGACGCAGAACTGCGTCGCTGGTCCTGCAGCTGCCACTTTGCGACGCGCAGTATGAGTGCGCGGTCGGCAAGTGGTTAATGGGCGACAGGGTGGCATAGTGGATAGCACTCTTGCTTTCCCAGACGGCACTACCTGCACAGAATTTGTATGTTCTTTCCGTGTCTGTTTGGGTTTCCACTGGACACTCTGGTTCCCTCCCATATTCCCAAAAAATACAGATAAGTTTATTGGCTTCCCCATAAATTGTCCCTAGACAGTGATGGACATAGGACTGCAGTAGAAATTGGATTGTAAGGCCCTCTGAGGGATAGTTGGTGACAAGACTGTATACTTTAATATAATTAGAATAAGGTCTGCACACCTTAAAAATATAAGAAAATTATGTGAGAAAAATGACTTACTGACGTCTCGCCGCACAGAATCATTGCTGTCGCCATTCACGCTGCTCACCCGTCGCTATGACAGCAGAGCTCAGTGAGCCGGTCAGGAGCCGATTTCATTGGCTTCTGACCCTGCAATCAATGAGAGCCAATGAGATTTTCTCACTCTAATCACGGGGTCAGGAACCAATGAAATAGCCTCCTGACCAACTCAAGGAGCTCTGCAGAGCAAGTGGGCTTCAGCGATGGGAGCGCAGCACAATCGAGTGTATATTTCAACTAGCGTTGTCCAGACGCAGTTAAGGATATGTGATTGGATAAGGAAAACAATGAATATATATTGCCAATTCAACATATATTAAAATGAACAATATAAACGCTGTGGTATAATAATCATATTCTGTATCATACTGAATATATATATATATATATATATATATATATATATCTCATATATATATTTTAGCACAAGCAGTTTTTATATAGCTATGTTTACAGTAACGGCTCCCTTGTGATCTTGGACAAGTCACTGCTGCTCTGGCACTAAAATTAGATGGGAAGGTTCTAAGGGCAGGTGTCCAGTGAGCCTGAAGAAATGGATGGTTCCGTGCTGCGCACCTTCTGTTTAAAGACAGACAGCTATTTTTAACTATACAGAAATGCTTGTTAATTCCAGTGTAAAGTCACAGCTATCTCACATACCAGCGGGAAATGTTTTTTATTTTATGTATTTTTTTCATTTATAGAATCTTTAAATGAAATCTTTAGCTTTGCTCCTGCAATAACCTCTGCGTAGCAACCTAGCTTAGGATTTTTGACCCCCTGTAAAGATTCCCTCAATAAAGTGATAATAAAGCTTTGTAGAGACAGATGAACATTGCCTGTTCCAACTGATTGTGGCCATAGTGATAAAATATTATTTGCATGCATAAAACTCCTGACCCCTGAGTCCAACCCTCATCAGTATATCAGTGATGGTGTTCCAGTATTACTATTTACATGGCGGATTTAACACTGAAGTCTCTTTTTTTACTTTAATTTCTTATTCAGTCAGCATCAGCATTAAATCCTAAGCAGAATTATGGCAAAAGCATCCCTTGGCAAAACGAGTGATTTATGACTTAGAAATAGACCTGCAAAGTTCCACGACATTGCAGGTCGCAGATTGCGCTGCAATGGGGAGGCAGAGCTTTGCACTGCAGTTCTGCCTCCTATCCAGTCAATCTCCGCAGATTTCCACCTCTCCCCACCTCTCTCAGTGAAAGAAGACTGAGAGGGGCGGGGAGAGGTGGAGATTGACTGTAGAGGAGGCAGAGCTACTGCACACAGCTCTGCTTCTTACAGGAGGAAGGATGCGAGCCCTGGAACTTTGCAGGGCTATTTCTAAGCCATAAATCACTCATTTTGCTACGGGGACGCGGCGAATATGCTTAGGATTTAATGCTGATGCTGACTGGATAGTAAATTAAGGTAAATAAAGAGACTTCAGTGTCTCTTTAAAGCACTACATCACCTCTCCACTCTTATCTATCACTTAAAAAAATAGATGCTTACCTCAGTATAGGAAAGCCTCTGGAGAGTAGCGTAGCTTAGGAGCTCTGGGCCACAGTGCGAATTCTACATTGGGCCCCCTCAAGCAGTCTATACATAACAATTAATATGGAGCACCAAATCATCCAGCGGTGTTCTGGAGGAGGATGTGGAAGCCACCGGAGGATCCAGAAGTTTCCTTCTACCAAGGTAAGTATGACGATTTTCTCTCTTTTTAAACTTACAGGTTAACTTACCACCCCCAGAGTTCAACTAAAAAACCTTTGGAGCCAGCGCTTTCTGTCATGCTGCCCTTACCCTGTGGAATGCCTTCCCAAACTTAATCAAGACAGCTCCAACCCTGGACACGTTTAAATCAAAACTGAAAAGCCAGCTCTTTAGTCTGGCATTTATGATCACATAACTTTTTCCCTGTATACATCACTATGTACTGATCTGAGACAAGCTTATGCGCTTTGAGTCTTACGGGAGAAAAGCGCGTTGCAAATCTTTTGTTGTTGTTGTTGTTTTAAACTGAAGTGCTTCCTTTTAAAAATGTACAAATGTTTGCTTCGATACCTGTGAATTTTTCAGAATGCAGAGAGTCTAAACATGAGATAAACATTGATATAGGCGGATTGATAATTCAGTTATGCTGCATTGATTCCTAAAAAGACACTCAAAGGTGTTTTAAACAAAGAGCCAAAGAGGGTATGAAGAAAAGAGAAAATTGTCTACATAGCGAGACAACAGACAGGAAGCCAAGCGTTCATTCTTTTAAACCCAAGGCATGTGCAGCATTGATTCTGGGAAAGAGGGTCAGCTTTCTCATACATAATCTCTGTTTTATGGCTTTCACTCATTCTTTAGGTGTTAGCGCAGATCAAATAGAAAGCACTCCAGAGAAACCATTACAACTACTGCTCTGCCTCATACACAGTCCCAATCATTAATTTCTTTTGTGAGAACTAAAGGTAATTTTGTTTGCTCTGCTAATGCATTGTAGTTCTCCCTTGGTCCCACAATATCCTTTCTCATATTCCCTTCTTGATCAATTGTTTGCAAATAATTAAGCTTTTAAGAGATAATGGTACAAGGCTAATGGAGACGACCAGGCAAAAGTCTCAACTTGCTGTTTGTAAAGGATGGACATATTTCCTCAGGTACGCTGACCAAAAAAAAGTGTATTCATCATCAGTAAGTTTCTTTCAATTGTTTTGTGAGATGGAGTTACTGTGGACCTGTGTGGAAATGTTCCTAAAGTGGTCTATGCTGTTTCAGTTATTCTTTATGTGGCACCTAAATGTATTGCTGGGGACTCAATTAAAGCAGCCCTGTAGTAACATGTAGTAGAATGTAGTACATTATTCAGAATACCTACTTTTACGGTAATTTTCCTGGATTCAGTATCAGAAACACTTCCTATATGTATTTATTTCTGTATATCGGAATGTAACTTTGCCCTCACAGTGACACTTAGCCTAGGTTTATTAGATATGTGGAGTCCCCTCCTCCCTCTCCTGGAGCATTCTGGGAGACCAGATAGTTTCTGCTAGTTTTAGAAAATAAGTAATTTTATTAATGATGTTATTTTTCACTACAGTTCCTCTTTAAAGTGAACATGAGGTGAAAGTGATATGGAGGCTGCCATATTTGTTTCCTTTTAAACAATACTAGTTACATGGCAGCCCTGCTGATCTATTTGTTTGCAGTAAATAACACCAGAAACAAGCATACAGCTAATCTTGTCAGTTCTGACAATAATGTCAGAAACACCTGATCTGCTGCATGCTTGTTCCGGGTCTATGGCTAAAAGTATTAGAGGCAGAGGATCAGCAGGACTGCCAGGCAACTGGTATTGCTTAAAAGGAAAGAAATAGGGCAGCCACAATATCCCTCTCGCCTCAGGTTCTGACGTTATGAAGAAGATAATGAGGATTTCTTGGGGTGTGTCTAAATGAACTCAAAAGCACAATGTACAATTTCGACATTGGGACAGCACATTTTGGGCATCAAAATGAAAGCAATGTCCTAATCCTGTAAGGATCAAATTGTTTTGCTTCAGATTATCTGGTATGGTTTTTACATTATGATGAGAGAGAGTCACTTGTTTGCCTTTCTAGGACAAGGAAGTGTCACTACTGAAGTTACCAGGAAGTATAAAATATCATTGGGTGATTTTTGGGTAGAAGGACCCTTTAATAGACACGAAATTATGTAATGATGCATTTAATACTATATTATTAGTGTCAGACTTGTTTATCAATCTTCAGAGCTTTCACTGGTAGTTTAGCTCCAACATCTGATGTTAATCTTGACTGATTATCTTTTTGTCAGTTATTTTTCTTTTTTCCTTTTCTAAATACACAGTAAGTGCGTAGAGAATGTGAACTTGGATTCTACTATTGATTGGTTAGCCCGTGGCTGTGTGCTGCCTTGTCCCGTCACGTCTCACACAGAGATAGTATCTTAATCACCCCCTCTCTTTTCTCCTCAGACCACCTTTGCCCCTCCTCGAAATAAGGGAACACAAAACTCCCCAAAACCTCCTTTTTTAAAGCGCTATGGAAAGTATTTAAGTATTTTTAAACATATTAAGTTTCAGTTAAAAGGCCTGTGTCATTATGGACCATTGGCTGAGGAGGATTATCTGCATGAAGTCATGGCTTTCATGTGATTATGGCAATTATAGATTTTTCATGAAATTGAAAGTTTCTGCTGTGGTAAGCCAATAAATATGCAGAAAAAAAGGGAAAAGATCAGATGACTTGGACGTGCCATTGTGCAGTTTGGGGAAGTGTTTAACACAGCAGAGTAGTGTTTGTCATTTTTAAATGGTTTTGTTGTTTTGCTATTTTTTTTTTATCTTTGGTGGATAAATTAATTCGATCCCTAATTTGTCTGGTCTGGTATTTTGGAAAGAATGCTGAACAACTCAATATGGCATAAAAGATATTAAGACCTCATTTTCCATGGCTCGAGGGAAGCTAGCAATTGTTGCCTTCTTTATGACGTTCAACACAGTTTGTCCCCAGTTGCTTAAAATCAAGAGAACAGCCTCAAAGTTTTATTTATTTATTTATTTATTACATCTTTTTTTTTTTCCTTTACATAATTTACCCTGGATCCAGTACAAAAACGTTGAAGTTACACAAAACTATTGCTCTTGCTTCTTTTTTCAATACGTAGAATGAATTACTTTATGCGTGGATATAAAAACAAGTATAATTTAATGAGGAACTGCAGTGAAAATAACATAATTAATCAAATTGCTTATTTTTTACAATATTAATTTATAGATTATTTAGTCAGTGTTTGCCAATTGCAAAGCCCCTTCTACACCATACAATTTTTTGTCAGATTCGATTCAATCCATTGATTTGATTCAATTCAATCTGACACGTCCGATCGGGATTCGTTTCAATTCGATTCAATTTGCCATTGCAAAACAATGGCAAATTGAATCGAATCGAATCCCGATCAAACATGTCGTATTGAATCGAATCAATGAAGCGAATCGGAAAAAAAATGTATGGTGTAGATGGAGCTTAAAATGTTTCCTCTCCCTGATTTACATTCTGAAATTTATCACCAGTAGTGACATTGTTAGTTCTGCCAGGTGATCTATACAGAACGTTACTGAGGGCTCTATGCACAGAGAGAGGTATTGCTTGCTTGGTAGTTGGAAAAAGCTGTTATTTCCCACAATGCAATGAGGTTCACAGACAGCAAACTGTCAGAACCATGGTCCTGACATCACACTGGGGGAGGAGTTTCACCACAATATCAGCCATACAGATGTCTCTAATGATCTATTTAAGAAAAGGTAAATATTTCTCATGGGAAAGGAGGAATCAGCTACAGATTGGGATGAAGTTAAATCCTGGGTTAAAGTTCCCAGAAAATTGTCATTATTTCTGAATATTTATTAAAGTGTCAATCAGCTGAACAAAAGTCACTTTTTAGAGACAATGCTGCTTTTATATGATCACTGGAAATGTGTTATTTTATTGGCAATTTACCATATTTATAAAGCGATGATCACACCACAGTAGGCTTTATACATTGCTAAATACCATTTGCCACTGGAGATTCAGGGAATGCCATGGGCTGCAATGGAGACCAGTGGTGCTCGATTCAGTTTAAGTCAAACACAAACTCCATGCAGATTTTGTCCTGGCTGGGGTTTGAACCTTGATATCTCTAATACTTGGCAATACTGCTACTCACATAGCCACCATCTTGCCATTAATGTGGGCCACATACTGTTCAGGGTAATTGCTTGACTACACACTCCCAAGACACAGCTAAGGGAATTATGGAATAGACCACTGATACCATCTTTCTGAGGGGAAGAAGTTGCTATAACATACAGTAGGTTATCCCATGATGTAGTGTGTCTGTCTGAATGTTTTTGCAGTAGGTCTGGAGGAAAGGTAATGTGATGACATCATCTGGTGAAATTTAAAGAGAATCTGTACTCTAAAATTCTTACAATAAAAACCATACCATTCTATTCATTATGTTCTCCTGGGCCCCTCTGTGCTGTTTCTGCCACTCCCTGCTGCTATCCTGGCTTGTAATTGCCAATTTTAGGCAGTGTTTACAAACAAAAGACATGGCTGCTAACCAGAGTGTGATAGGCTGAGAGGAGAGCTTGGAGAGGGTGTGTAAAGCTTCTGCCTATCACAAGCAGTGCTGCACATTCCACACATTCCAGCCTGAGCCCGACAGAGCCGACAGAGGAAAGAAGATAAGATTTATTACAGAGACAGTGCAACTAGAAAAGGCTGCAGTATGCCAGAGCACATTAGAACAGGTATAGGAACTTATAGGATAGAAGAAATAAGGCTCAACATTTTGTTACAGAGTCTCTTTAAGGCATATAACAGTCCTTCAAAAAATAGCATCCTCCCTCCGATCTGACTGCTGACAAGCATTTCCTACACTTCATTCCATCTTCACTTCTACAGAATAAAGTGATCCTGGGAGTAAGGTTGCTGTGTTCGGAATACACATGACAGCCTTATTGTAAACATTAAATAATATTTTTGCCTTAAGTTAGCCTACAGGCTCTAGAGAATGATTATCCTGGCATGACCTGCCTTCTTACAGTGTAAACATAGGCATAAAACAATCCTTATGAAACCATCTTTATATAGCTCAAGTATTATAACAAGCTATATTACTCAGCCTTATCTGTGATTAGGCTGGCGTTTCCCAGGTCACTGCTCAGTAGCTCTGCATACTTCACTGTCAAACGTGCCTTGCTTTGCTCTCTGCTGTAAACTAGAGTTGAAGGGTGGCATTCAGTAACAATTGGCTTGTGCAGTTATGATATATGTTACATAGATAAAGGGTACCTGTGGAGAAAAAAGTGCCCCAAATGGGTGCTCACCTTGGAAGAGGGAAGCCTCTGAGTTCTCCTTTGGGGCGACTCTTTCCGACAAAGCCTGAGTGGGTCCATGCTACTGCGCAGGTGCAGTGTGGCCACGTGGCTGTGATCTTTGGATGTCTCAGTCAGGGGCCAGGGCCACAAAGGCTTGGGCCTTGGGCAGCTGCAGCCAAAGGGGACACCTGAACATAAAAGAGGAGTTGCTACATAGGAAAGAGGAGGCTGAAAATGGGGAGCAACACATGGAAAAGGGGGAAACTGATGCCCAAGGAAGCTGTTCATCATAGAGAGGGGCTACACTTGATGCTTGATACACATGGGAGAGGGGGCTGCACATGGAATGGGAGGGGTGCTTCTGCACAAATAAAGGGGAGCCACGACATACTTGGCCTAAAGATACACACGCATGTCTGATTTTTCCAATCGACCGATCGTTTAGACCGTTTGTTTGGACTTCAAATCAGGCGTGTGTACAAATTATCGTTCAGTTGATAACGCTGGTTTTTGACGGATCCGATCGGTGGATCGGTCAAGACCAGTCTTATCTGCTGAACGATCGTTTGTACGCACGCCCGATTTGACATCCAAATGACCGGTCTGAACAGCCGGTCGTTTGGAAAAATCAGACGTGTGTATGTACCTTTAGGGCACACAAAGTATAAATCCAACCCTGGTCTCACCACAGGCTTCCTTCTCCCAAGGTAAGTGTCCAAAATGTCAGGTTGCAAACCTCACAGATTTGCTTTAAAAGATATTTTGAATGAAACTTCTTTCCATGTACACTTGGATTGACTGGGCATTTATGTCCATCTCATGAGACATCGCATGAGAATGGAGACATCCCTTGTGCAGGCTTATTGTGGGAGGAGAAGCATAGGGTTCTTCACAGAACATCCAATCCAACCAATTTTTTCCCCTCTTCTAGGAGTAGTAAGGGACAACTGGGCGGACTATACAAATATACCGTATGGATTACAGCCAGTTTAGGTGACAGTCATTCAAAGTCTTTAATATCTCTTTAGTCTTTCTTAGCTGGTCATGCACAAAAACGTGTTAATTACAAAATGTAAGATCAGACGACTCAGTTGTAAAATATCTGGTCAGAAGTCAGTACACTGTCCACTTTCTGCATAAAAGACTGCTAATGACTGTAATCTTTTCAGAGAGACACATATATAAGTACTGAATACTTGATCTGCTTACATAGTACATGTATTGTACTGTCCACATTTTGATTTCAGTGAATGTTATATAGTAAATGAAGAGAATTATGTTCCTGGTGGGGCCATGTCTTTTGCCCAAAGTTTAGGCTAAATCCTGATGTCATTTCTGCCCTTTACTTTTTTTTCTTTTCTCCTCTAATCGCTGAGTCACCTCAGCCTTGGTTGTAAACACAAGTGAGCAAAGGATCATGTTTCAGATAAGCAGCTAGGCAGGGAAATAAATAGAAGAGGAGGAATATATTATAGATAAAAAGAACCCCTAGTGTGCAACTGTTTGGCACTGACTACTAAAGGGCCAGTGCTCCTTAAGTATGTGATAACTCCAAATCATAACAGCAAAAAAAGTTTTGAAAGTTTTGAATGCAGGATTAGCATCTTTATCACTTAATACACTCAGACCAGTTGCTGTTGAAATTTGATTTTTATGGTGACAATCTCGCTTTAAGTAAAAAGAGGCCTTGGACCAAAATTAACATGGGGCCTCTCACATTTTACTCTAAAGTTGCTGTGACCTCTGCAGTCTATAACTTGGGGCCCCGAAGGAACTTGGCACCCTGGGTAATTGCCTAGTTTCCCCCTTATGAATGCTCCAGCCATGGTTACAGACCTTCTCAATCACTGTTCATTTACCAGTTTACCAGTGGTCTCCCTCTCCAGGTAACCTTAGTAAATCAGGATAAATGTGCTCAGAGTTTTCTATCTGACCTTATACCGCAATAAAATGAGTGAAAGCTCACAATGGAGATCTCATGCGGCGTTGCTTACCCTGCGCTGGGAAGATAAATAAGCATTCACAGAAGTACATCAGTGCTTACAAAGAGGCCGTGATTGTCCCCTTGTAAAAATAAGCAAATCAGGCTGGCTTTTCCCGGGCTGACGTATTCTTTACACCTCTTAAAGACGGCATTGTACAATAAGTCAGAAGAATGGTGGAATGCTTTTAAAAACAACAGGACAGCATACAGTGAAACGTGGATCAGCGAATAGCAGGCAGGCATGCAAGAAATGTTAGGGCATGTCTAATCCGACTTAGCAAATAATGCTAATGGAATTAAAAGCTAGCCTAAGCAGCGTGTTCCTCTACAGAAACGCACAGCTCACAGGTGATGGCTTTTAGCGCTATTGCAAACTCGCAGATACGTATAGGTGTTGTAAACAAAGGTATATTATTGTTGGCAGGTCCTACTTATATCTACGCTAATACCCTTTTGTGGAAGCTAAAAATCTATTCACACATTAAATATTGACATTATGTGTATCCAAAGCAAAGCCTGTTATTTTATTTTATTTTATTTTTTTCTTTAAAAACTAAGAGAAGCAAAATAAATGGACTATTGTCTAGTGGGTGCTGGTGGAAAGGGTATAGGTTCAGTTGAAAGTACTTCCAGACACAATTTCTTATTTCTCATTTCCTTTCGGCATTTTCCCATCAGATGTTCCTGGGCATGGTCCTTTCAACTACTAACAATGCTTTCATACATTTTCTGTACAGTAGTTTTCCTATCTTTCACATCTTGTTTTAGTTACACATATATTATGGGCCCGATCCAATTAACTTTTTCTCCTAAGTTTTCTCCTAGGAGATAATTTTCCTCTTCTGTTTAAGATAACTTTGCAGCACTCTGCAATAGGAAAAGTACCAAAAAGTAGGAGAAAAAGTACTGTTGAAGTTATTCTGAGTATGTTCTTGCTTGTTGGTGGCTTAAAAAGCATTTTATTGATAAGATGTGAAAATATCACCTAGGAGAAAGCGGGAATTGGATCGGGACTTAGTCTCTGAGAAGGATATATAGTTGAAGAGAGTAATAGCCGCAATGCTTTTATCCAACCGGTTGTAACTTCTTACATCCTGAGTGGCACTCACACTTGACCATGAGATATAAACAAGACACAGAACTTTTATATCGGGCTTTTCTCCCGACAGACTCAAAGCGCCAGAACTGCAGCCACTAGGGCACGCTCTATAGGCAGTAGCAGTGTTAGGGAGTCTTGCCTCCTCACTGAATAGGTGCTTGCTTACTGAACAGGAAGAGCTGAAATTCAAACCCTGGTCTTCTGTGTCAGAGCCAGGACCCTTAGCAAGTACACTATCAAGCCACTGCTATAGCTATAGCTAATTTGCCACTTAATGCAAACCTGAACGGAAAATAATTAATAATTCATTGTATGTATAGTATTAAAAGTAATTAGAACTTTCCAGGAGTCTCCTATTAGTTTTTTTTTCTAACTCTGAAGTATAATCAGCAGCCATGTCAGTGTGACAGAATCTGGTTTATTCAGCTCTCATACAAAGAAATAATTACATTTTCAACATTATCCTGGAGTTTTTATCCAGCCAAATAAAGTGTTGTGGCTTCTGTTCCAGAGAGCTGCCCTGGTTTTACATTGCACAAATAAAGCACTGCTTTACTAACCCTTGACATAAAAAAGACATAGAAAGAACACAAGAAACATAAAAATAACACAGACAAGTTCTAAGTAGGAATAATATGATCCTTTTAAAGTCCTTTTCAGGATTCATACTTTTTGTACCCCTGCTTATCACATCAAGTCACATCACATGCCACTTCAGGTATACACTATAGTAAACCTGTTGCAGTGATACACAGAAACATATAATAAAAATAAGTAATTCAAAGTTATGTTCAGTAAAAAATGCACATGGGGCATAACCATAGGGGAGCAGCTCCTGCAATTGCAACTGAGGAAGCAGGGTTTCGGGGGGCCTCCAACTACTAGACTTCCCTTTGTCTGATACAGGGTACTATACTTCAGGTGTTTTTGTGGCTACACGTTATCGTTGTGAAGATCGTGATTGTTTTATGACCTCTGCATAATGAGTCCCACGGCCACGAAATGCACCAAGGGGAGGCAATGGGGTGTAAACATTGGAGGGTCCATCAAAGTTAAAGTTTCACTGGGAGGGTCCCATGAATTGTAGTTACACCACTGACTGCACATCAAAGTTAATATACTACGTTGATGCTTTTTTTTGTGGCTCAGTCATGGTGCATAAACATTATAGGAGTTATCATGTAGAAATGTCCAAAATATGCTGGAGTACACTTCTGATAACATTATGGTAGTAAATAGTTTTTATCATTCAGTGGCTTCTCCACCTGTGTGTTACTGGTCGTGTTTGCAGCAACGCGCACACAAGGACATCAGAAGTACAATGACTACACTGTCTAATGTTTCCAACCATGTGTTGCAATTCAGCATGGTGAGACAATGCATGGTTGCATGCAATTTTGTGAAAAACAC
This sequence comes from Hyperolius riggenbachi, assembly GCF_040937935.1. Taxonomy (NCBI): domain Eukaryota; kingdom Metazoa; phylum Chordata; class Amphibia; order Anura; family Hyperoliidae; genus Hyperolius; species Hyperolius riggenbachi. The sequence goes on along the minus strand of NC_090649.1, from coordinate 407,508,578 downwards.
AGTACGCTCCCATTCATGATTAGTGGATGGGATCTGCATTGCAGTAGAGGGCAGCACAAGTGCTGTGCATTGTTATGGCCACTGGTGATGCACGCAGCATACAAGGGGCCTAACACTGACCAGTCTAGTTTTCTTGAAACTGAATAACGTCCAGTTCAGTCTGTGTCTGTTGCTCTGCATTTTGATGGTTCGGGTGGCCGGTTATGCCTTATCAGGTGTGTAACTAAAAACTATGGGGCCCCCTGGCTAAACTTTGATGGGGCTCTTGCCAATCTCACACCACTAACCGTCTCCCCACTTGTTGAACCCCACAGCCTAAGGCTCAACTGCCAGGGCTCAAGTAAAAAATGTATGACCATCATAGCAAGACTGGTCACAACTCCACACAATCTGGAGAACAGACACCTGTTTCAAAAAGAGGGACAGTAGATCGTTAGAGGCCCCCACAACCCTGGATCCCCCTGTTGTTGCAGGGTCTACTCCCCCACAGTTACACCTCTGCACTTGAGTTTGCTGTGGTCCATTGCAGAAAAATCGGACTGCATGCATTTTTCTGGATGACGGATTGCATTGCCATAAATTTGATGAAACACATACTGCAAACCCAGCAATGGACCCTGTCAGTGTTGACAGCACGTCCATCCAAATAGAGAGTATGGTCCTGTTTTTGTGGGAACCCAGTCTAAAGCACAGATATCTTGTTGTATAACAAGTTTTCCTGGTGTTACTTTAATTTTCACATTCATACACTTTTCTGAGGTAAAGAGAAGTATTGCCGCTTTGGAGTTGCACTCCGTACAAAGTTGTCTTGTACTCCAATTATCTGATGCGGTTCATCCAAGTGCGCTCTCTGGTCATGCCTTCAAGTACCGAAATCCATTTGTTAAAATTCCTCACAAGCTCCTCGCAGGAAACGGCTCTGATCTCCACGAGTATTGAACATGCTCCTTTAAAATGGCTAATTATCATCTTTTAATAAGTCGTTTAGCGTGATGTAATTCTGCCGAGCGAAGAACGTTTAGGTTCTCATAGGAAATCTTAAACCTCAATTAACCATAACATTAATTAAAAAAAAGCCTTTTGAATAAGAGCATTTGGCCTCTTGTCTCGTGATTAGACTTAGACAGTTATGGTAATGTCAAGGAAAATACACCGTTAAATGACCTTAAATTGGCGCCTGTTCAAAATCCCAGCATTTTCATTGATGAGTCAGTGTGGAGGATCCGGGTCGCGGCTCCAAAAGGGACTTTTTTTTTCTTTCTATACCTTATTTGGAAAACTGTAAATTAATTTTAGAGCTACTGTGAGCAACAGCTTATACAATTGCCTGTTGGCATGATACTTGCTTGATTTTTTTTTTGCTCCCTCCTACTGTGTGCCAGTTGAAGATAAAACTAAATATCAACCAACAGGCAGGTTTCCTAATAGCCATTTCTCCGCTTGGCTAATTCTTATAATTGGTATGTCTGCATGGCCTAATAACTAGATGATGTAGTATACAACTAATAAAAGAAAGACACACCTCAACCATTCTCTTTTTTTTTGCTCTTAATTGTTGACTGCATGCTGGCATTTTTATTCGCCAACAAAAGGGGTCTCTAATCAAGGGTTGAAAATCTCTCTCTTTATTATCTTGCAGCACCCCTACCCTTCAGAAGAACAGAAAAAACAGTTGGCACAAGACACAGGTCTCACCATACTTCAAGTGAACAATTGGTGAGTAATTTGACTGTTTTTTGAGTGTTTATGTACAATCAGTGCTCCAGCCTCTGGCAACCTGCAGCTAATCATTTGTGTTACTCTGGCACGCCCTGTAATTGCCTACTTTCCCTCGTAGTTTACTGATGCAAAAGTAATACCGCCTAGAGAATGTTTCCAGTGATGTGGATTCTAATACTGCTGCACCAATGTAACTGTGTTCTGCGACTTCTTAAAGGAGCACTCTAGGAAAAAGATAACGTTCAGCAATAAACACCCAAAGTGAAAAAAAAATGCTCTTTACCTACATTTGTTTTTGATATTATTTTGGACATACTCTGTGAAAGGGGAAAAAAAGTTTGAAACTCTTTGGCATTCAGGATCATGCTTCTGTAGGTTGCAGATGCCAGCTTTTTTTTTAAAGGGAACCTGAAGATTGCTAAAAAAACAAAAAAAAAGAGTTTCACTTACCTGGGGCCTCTGCCAGCCCCCCGCAGCTGTTCTGTGCCCGCGTATACCTGGAACGAGCCTCCGGTCCCCTGCTACGGCTCACTTTCTCTTTCACTGGTTTCCGTGCACTGTGCCTTCGCAGCCCTGGCCGCGAGCGTCCTCGCTAGCGCTTCTGTGGTCAGGAGTGTCCTGCGCAGGCGCAGTAGAGATTTTCTTGTACTGCACTTGCGCAGGACGCTCCCGGCCATGGGAGTGCGAATGAGAAGCTGCGCGGCCAGGGCCCCGCAGGCACAGTGGCCGCCGTCTTGTAAGTCGGCAGTAAAGAAATGAACCCGCGACAGAGTACTGGAGGATCTTTAGTACCGTCGCGGGACAGGACAGCTGCAGGGGGCTGGGAGAAACCAGGTAAGTGAATCTCTTTATTTAGCAATTTTCAGGTCCGCTTTAAGCTCAATACTCACCTCGCGACGGAAGGAAGATGGATCCAGCAACATCTCCATGACCAAGAGTTCTCCCAGATCTGTCTTCCGGTCAGCGGGTATACGCAACATCACTCAACGGCACACGATGGGTGCGAACAAGAGGGTAGTTATCGCTGCACAGCACTAAACGACGTTTGAGTGTTTGTGCACCTGTACCCACATCACGAGATCGAAGAAACAACCGCTCTTCACTCGTCGGTCGTCTGGAAAATCATCCGAAAAATTGCATTTACTGCCTTGAACTTTTTTCAAGCACATGCAGGGTTCACAGCAGAACTTGACATGTCTGGTGCTTGTACTTTATGCACCAACTGAAGGCATTCATTTGACCCCCAAGAGTTTGACTTCTTGAACCCTTTCTCATCACTGACATTGTAAGCAAGGCAGGATTTATACTTTTTCCACCCCTGAGCCAAGTCTGTTGGGGCCACTCTTCCCTGTGCAGCCCTTTCTCCCATGTGTGGCATATATGAACTTAAACCCCTCTCTTTCATGTACTACTCCCTTGGAAATCACCTTCCATTTTCATGTGTAGCTTCCCATTTGCAGCCTTCTCTTTCATATGTAGCAACCCCTATTTCATGCACAAGTTCCCCCTTGAGTTGCAGCTGCCCAAGGCATCAGCCCTTTCTAGAAATCCGGCCCTGATTGTAAATTTAAGGCAGGAAAAATCATGCGTGTTTTGCGCATGACTACACTAGCCATTGAAATCAATGGCCCCGCTAAGGAAATGTATGTCATTAGCGCACAGGTTTCTGCTGTTCTCCACACAACGCACACTTTCACAATTACAATGTATTCCGCCACATCTAAAAAAGCAAGGAACGAACGCAAACAATTGCGTATGGGAATTGCAATCCCAAACGTGAACACACTATGACAGAAACCCAGGATTTGCAGGGAAAAAATCCCCACCTAGCCGTATACGCTGAGATAAATATGTCAGCGCGCCAACTAGCTGTTCCACCCTTAAAGCACACCTGAACTGAGGTGATATGGTAAACTTGGTCAGTGATTGGCCAATCATAATTGAAAGTGTGTACCATGCTTTAGTATGAAAGCTAACCTACATAATTTGTCATTGTTTTCAAAATCTGTTAGAAGTGGGAAAATTGCCCAATTGTTGGCCAATCAAAATTGGATGTGTGTGCACACCCTTAGCCATAGACCCTGAACAAGCATGCAGATTAGGCGCTCTGACTGAAGTCTGATTGGATTAGCCACACGCTTGTTTCAGGTGTGTGATTCAGACACTAGAGCAGCAGGACAGCCTGGATATCCCTCTCGTGTCTGGTGTACTTTAACCTCCCCGGCGGTATGATTATTTCCGGATTTTAGGGTCTAAAAGCAGTGCAATTTTTTGCATGCTGTCAGACCCTAAAACCAGGAAAAAATCATGCCGCTAGAGAAATCTTCAACAGCCCAGCACTTACCTCCCTGGGATCCAGCGCTGCACTTCTCTTCCCGTCCTCCGGGTGGCACTGTAACCCTGTAGTGAGATTGCCATCTGTTGTCATGACAACAATTGGTGATCTCACCAGAGGGATGCAGAGCCTCCGAGGACAGGAAGGAGAATGGCTGCCAGCGTCTGGATCCCGGGGGAGACGCCTGCTGCACATAAGGCTCTGCTCAGGGCCGGTTCTAGTAACAGTGGAGCCCCTGGGCAAAATTAACTAAGGGGCCCCCTTAACAGGCACCCTTTGACCAAAAAGCAGCATTAGGGGCCCATTGTTGCAGCCAGAATTCCACCCAGGGCCCCTGAGCCAGCTGCTGACTGACCCCCCCCCCCCCCTGGCCCTAGTGAGCACAGTTAAGTTGGGGGGGAGACACCTGGGGGAGCCCTGGGCAATTACCCCCTTTGCCTCTATGGTAGTGCCGGCCCTGGCTCTGCTTAGACCTCCCAGCAGCTACCATGAGTCAGGCTCAAGGTTACCCCTCTGAGCTGCGGGCTCCCGCCCTGAGCCTGACTCGGGGTTACCGCCAGAGAGGTTATCTCTTCCCAAGAGTCACTCTATAAAAAATATATTCCATTTGTTGCTGTCTTTGTCATTCCTGGAGAGTTTTCCTGTGGATACATAGATGGCGACCCAGAAACTATAAAAATCCCCCAAAATACCTAACCCTAGTTTTTCCTAGAAAATAGCATGGAATGTTAGCAGTGACTCCAGGCATGGGTACGTGCTGGATGTGCCCTGTTTTTATAGGTGTGCCCTGGGGTGTATTTTTTCTTGGCATTGTAATAAACGATGACATTTGGCTGCGCTCCCCTCCAGTGTTAGCATAATATGTTGCATATCATATTTTCCTATCAGCCTCTGAAAAGCATGTGAGCAATGACAACAAGCATAAAGCAGGATTCTAGCAATAAGTAACAGGATAAGTAAACCAGTCTGCACATTACACACTCGATTCTCAGCATGTCATGTGGATTTCCAGCCTGTCATGTGGGTATCAGCAGGATGGCGACTACGCTACAATGTTTGCTTAAGATCACCGTCTGTCCAACAGTTCTTTAGTTACATGCAGCAGCCTAACTTGGAAGGCATGCCTTCATTGTTTGATGGTGACGGAACGCACACGTTATTACAGATCCGCCGGTGGAATTCTATTGGATGCTCTCACTTCATTACGGGAAGTGTCAGTTGTGTGTCAGTCTAATTCTGTGTAATCTCCAATGTAACACTGCAGTGATAAGCAGCTACTTATGTTATAGTTGCCATTATGGGATTAATAACCAAAGTGCATTATCTGAGAGCAGCAGGCTGACTCACAACCAGAGCCCATAAAGGTTATCAATCCCTGTGACCTGAATTGCCTTGGGAGATCAATTTTCTGCTGCCCTAATAAACGGCTGGTTGGCAAATACAGAATGTTCTGTGAATGCAAATATGTGTCTGTGAGCAGTTTCATTTTTTTTTCACTATTTCCTAGCAGATTTTACGCTTTAAAATACACATTTAAATCTCACAAAATAAATGGGAAAAACTGTATGGACAGCAGTAAATATTCAGTATTTTGATATTTTCCACGCCTTTATTTCGCCTTTATGTTAAAATGGATTGTTACTGCTCATTGGTTGATTGCTATGTTATTTATTCCACCTCATATCATTTACTTAAAAATATCTATGCAAAATAGTCTGACGTATTCTGTTAGAAGTGTTGTTGTTATTATTATTATTATTATTAATAGTATTTTGGTGTCTTGTCTTATGCTGAGTTTCCATGCAGCAGTTTTAAGCGTAAACAGGGCCGGATTTACCATAAGGCACTGTAGGCAGGTGCCTACAGGCGCCTGATGATGGAAATGCGGCTCACTCACCTTCGCTAGTGCCTCCTTCCACCTTCTCTATGCAGAGTCCATAGAGTGTAAATGAGAGGTTAATCAACTGGGTCTCAGCATTCCACTGACCAGTTGGGGGCGCCTTTAGCTACCTAATACTTGGGGACAGCACTAGCTATTTAATACCGGGAATAGCTCTGGCTACATAATACTAAGAGACACCTGTAGCTACCTATGACAGGCAAGGGAACTAAGGGAGAAGTGACAGTTGGGCCAGGCAACAAATTTGCGGTGCATTTCGGGGGGTGTTTGTAGGTTCATGGAGGGGGAAGTCTAGGGTGACAGGACATCTGTGCCTATAGGCTCCTGTGAGGTAAATCTGGGCCTGAGCGTAAATCAGGCTTGTAGTAGGAACTTAAAAAGAACCTGTATTGAAAAAAGGGCCCCTGGTGGGTACTTACCTCGGGAGGGGGAAGCCTCTGGATCCGTTTGAGGCTTCTCCCATCCTCCTTAGTCCCCCAATGATCTCTCTAGACCCCTCCGAAGGCACAGCCGACAAATTGTCAGGCTGTGGTGCAGGCACAGTAGCAATATTTACCTTCCCCGGCTACAGCACAGGTGCAGTAGCGGCTCTCAGATCAGGTGGAACTAGCTGATCCCAGTCAGGTCTGCTGTACTGCGAATTCAACTTGCGCCTGCGCAGTACAGCAGACCCGACTGGGATTGGCTAGTTCCACCTGATCCGAGCAGAGAGCCGCTACTGCACCTGCGCTGGTGCTGGGGAACGTAAATATTGACATGGCCACCGTTCGGAGCGGCCTAGAGAGACCATTGTGGGGCGAAGGAGGACAAGGGAGGCCTCAATCAGATCCAGAGGTTTTAAGCACCCCCCAGGGGCCCTTTTTTTTCAGCACAGGTTCTCTTTAAAGGACACCTGAAGTGAGAGGAATGTAGAAGCTGACATATTTATTTCCTTTTAAACAATACTAGTTGCCTGGCTGTCCTGCTAATGTTTCTGCATTAGTGTCTGAATCACAGACCTGAAAAAGCATGCAACAAATCCAGTCACACATCTGACCTGCATGCTTGTTTAGGGGCTATGGCTAAAAGTATTAGAGACGGGATCAGCAGGACATCCATACAGTTTGCAATAAGTAGGACAGCCTCTATATTCCTCTCACTTCAGGTGTCCTTTAAAACATTTGGAAGTAGAAGTGCATACACACATCTAATTTTGTTTGGTCAATTTTACCTCTTCCTCGTAGATTGAGGGCCAACAGATTTTGAATACTTTGAACTGTGCAGGTAGGTTCTCCTACTCCATGGAAGTGGTAGGATTGGACGAATGTACCAGGCTTAGGAAGGCCAAGTCAACAATTGCCCCTTCTCCCCTTCACCAATACCAGGCTTATTCCTCCTCTAATATAAACTAGTAATCCCCCCACCATGTTCCAACAAACTCTCCCCCCCCCCCCCCCCCCCGCCTCCAATAAAAAAAAAAAAAAGGGAAAATAACAACAACAAAAACATGCTATGCTATTACCTCTCTAACCTTTAACAATAAAGAGAGTCTGAAGCAAGTTAAAGACTCGCTTTTTAGCTGATAAAAAACATGGGCATGCCCCAGCTAAAATGCCGCTATCCCGCGGCTGTCTTTACCCCCCAAATCCCCTCCGTGCTGTGCGGGGATCGCTTCCTGTTGAGGCAGGGCTAATGGCCGCAGCCCTGCCTCCATGCGCGTCTATCAGCGCATATCTCCGCCTCCGCCCGCCCCTCTCAGTCTTCCTTCACTGAGAGGGGCGGGGGAGAGGCGGAGATCCGCCGCTGATAGACGCGCATGGAGGCAGGGCTACAGCCATTAGCTCTGCCTCCATGAGCAGCAAAATCTACGACCAAGTTGGTCGTGGATTTTGCAGGGGGGGATTTGGGGGGTAAAGACCCCTCGTTCAGCCGCGGGATACCGGCGTTTTAGCTGGGGCAAGCATGCCCATGTTGATTATAAGCTAAAAAGTGAATTTTTAACTCACTTCAGAGTCTCTTTCCCCACCACTTAAAGCAATGTTGAAAAAAACCAACCTCCTCCATATCCTAAGTAATACCCTGTAGAATAACACTATAATCCTCCTCCCCAATGTTTTTCCTCTTCCTAACCTTGAAATCCATACCTTATCTCTCCTCAACCCCAAATTGAAGTGAGCCCCAAAAGTCTCACCTAATGAGGAGTTCTAATGCTGACATTTTTCAGCACCCTGATGTCTGTGCCAATACCACCCAGCACAAAAAAAAACAGTCCTGAGATTACTTGAATGATACAGTATATGACCTCAATGCCTTCTTCCAGCACTGAGGTTGTTTTGGTGTGGCTGTTGCTAGGTTGTTCTAGTTCTAGTTTTGGCTCATTATTCAAGTGAACAGAGCACCTACGCCCACACATGGATCCAGTGGCACAACTTTCTTGAGTGGGTAGGTACTTATTCTGAGTGATTTGGTGATAACATAATGCAGCTCAGGTGCTGAAAGTTCCACTTATAGCCAATCATGTTGGTGCTCAAACTACCCGGGTGCCCCAAGCCCCCAGAATACCAGATTCAGAGGACAGTGCCATTTGCATCTGGAGTAACCTTCAGTGCCTTATCTCCATGACTGTCCAGGCAGATTGCTTGGACATTCAATCCCAAACCTGTTTACCATCTAAGGTCAGTATAGGGAAGCTTTGGAAGGTGGAGTTCACAGAGTTGTGTTATGGGAAATTTTGTTTAATAAAATGTGTGTAAATGGGTTTTAAGCCTTGAGAAGCGTCAGCCTCCATGTGGACACCTACACTTTGGTTCATTTGCCCCATGCTTTCAGCTACACAGAGGCGCACATTTATGTTTATTTCATGCACATTTGTCTTTAGAATGTGCCCGACACTCTGAGATTTTAATACATTTCAAAACAAATACCTTGGACAATATTATTCGCTCCAGGGAAGAGTAAACAAATGACTTTGTGATTTATCGTGCTTTTCATCTATGCAGTCAAGGATTTTTTCCAAATTTTTGCTATTCAGTCAATGGCTCAGCCTAACTTGTTAACACACATGTACATTTTTGTATTATTAATGACACGCTACTGTAAATCACTGTTGCAGAGATTAAATAAAATGCTGAAGGGCAGCCTGGGTGCAGATCAGTCATAAATTATTGGCAGCAACACAGCATGTGGGAATACATGAAATGTGTATAAAAAGATAAACTCACAACTAGCAGGATGGTCTTTAACAATGACTTTGAATGTTGCATCTCTCGGTATGATTTCTGTGGCAAAAGTGACGAGATTCCTTAATGTGACTTTAACCCCTTTCCATGTTCCCATAAATATGACATAGCTGGTGTGTTATTCGTCCTTCATCCTTAAAGTGGATCCAAGATGAACTTTTACTCATTGCATAATTGTGTTCCTTTCCCATTGTTTATAGGGCATTCCTCAAGCCAAATACTTTTTTGTTTTTGTTTTAATACTCTAATTCCCTATTAACTAAACAAGCCACACCCACAGGTTTTCAGAGAGCCAAGGCACTTTCAGACAGTAGCAAGGGCTCATGGGAGCTCAGTCTGGGCAGGAGGAGGGGGAGGTATTACTAGCCAGAGATTTCAGAGGCAGAGGGGAGGAGGGAGGAGGAGGGGGAATTAGGTTTTTTTGCTCAAGATGCAGATAAGCCTGCCTCTGTGTAATGTTTACAAACAACATGGCTGCTGTCATTGTATCACAGGAAGAAATAATCATATTCTATTAAAGCTGTTTGCAGCTAGGTTTGCTGTGTAAACTATCTAAACTTTAGATAAGATATATAAACAAGTTACTTGTTATAGTTAGTTTTTAATCTCGGATCCACTTTAAGATTAAAAGACTCAATAGTATACATCAAAGTATTATAAGGCGCTGTATTCCCCAGGAACCAATCAGATATAGTGGGATTTAGTGGAAATTAAGGACATTTATGTTGTAAAAATTTTGAGAGCAAGTGCATTGTTTTTCTTGCATCTTGTGTTGCTGTCTGCCCTGTTGGGAATATTTTACCTCACTTTCAGCCCAAGAGGCACAATAACAGGAAATAAGAAGACATTTCCCAAAGACAAATGTCTGCATTACCTATTAGTGCACCTGAGACCAAAGTCATCTCAGGTTTTATACTCACCTAGGACTTCCTCAAGCCCCCTTGATGTTGCTCGGTCCCTCGCCGTATCCCCAGGCCGCTCCTGCCCCCTTCTGGATGGCCTAGTCATTCTTCATTGCACCTGCATGACAAAGCGCAAGTGGGATGGAGTACCAGGCCATCCAGCGAGGGACAGGAGCGGCCGAGGGAGACGGCAAAGGACCATGTGACCTCACGGGAGCTGGAGGAAGCCCCAGGTGAGTATAAAACCTCAGACGATTTTCACTTTAATGGACACCGGAAATGAGAGGGATATGGAGGCTGATTTATTTATTTCTTCTAAATACTAGTTGCCCGATGTCCAACTGATCTTTCATGCATCGGTAGTATCTGAAACACAGCATGTGGCAAATCCAGTTAAACTCCAGTCACACATGTGATCTACATCCTTGTTCAGGGTCTATAGGTAAAAGTATTAGAGGCAGGCAGAGGGTCAGCAAATCCAAGCGGATCGCTCAAATCCGCAACGACAGACTGTACACACGCCCGATTTGACGTCCAAATGACCGATCATTTGGACAGCCAAACGATGGGTCATTTGCGCAAATCCGAGGTGTGTACGCACCTTTATACACCTTGTGTCACCTTTGTAAATGTTGCCTCCATTTACATTTTTCAGATATTGGGGTCCCATTGTGTCTTTCTGGATTGTTAAGCTAGGACTGTCACTCGGGAAGGTTCAGGATTTGATGTCTCATAGGAAGGTTGGGGACAGTACAGATGAGTTGCTAGCGTGCAGGCTATTGGGGCATTCAGTTGCTATGGAGGGGGAGAAGGGCCGACAGTGAGCCAATGCAACCTCCATAAATTGAGAAGTATCTAGCTTTAGTGGTAAGTCCTTATCTGTTCATGGATACTTTTAGAAAATTTGACACTATTAGTGGGTTATATCTGATCATAATTACATGTGCCCAGCTGTTTACATTTTGAATTACACATTGGTTCACTGTAGCTCCAACTGATGATTCATTATTTATTTTGTGTATGCTACTTGTGCCATTTTGGGCCCCTTGGTTGAGCATAATTTCAGTGATCGTTAAATACATTTATTATTTTTCCATTTAGGATTATGTGTGGGGTTTTCACTAGATTGGATACTCCCTGGCCCATATGCAAAGGTTATGTAAATAGGGTTATAATGACCTTACTAACGCTCCCCTTTTTTTGGTGTGTGAATATTTACACAGTTTCTTTTTCTAAAGTGGAAGGTACCCTTTAAAGAGAACCCGAGGTGGGTTTGAAGAATATTATCTGCATACAGAGGCTGGATCTGCCTATACAGCCCAGCCTCTGTTGCTATCCCAAAACCCCCTAAGGTCCCCCTGCACTCTGCAATCCCTCATGAATCACAGCCATGCTGCTGACAAACAGCTTGTCAGAGCTGGCTGTGTTTATCTCTATAGTGTCAGTCTGCTGCTCTCCCCGCCTCCTGCAGAACTCCAGTCCCCGCCTGCATCCCTTCCCTCCCTGCTGATTGGAGGGAAGGGACAGGGGCAGGGACCGGAGCTATGCAGGAGGCGGGGGAGCAGCTGAGACTGACACTACAGATGTAAACACAGCCTCACAACACGGCTGTGATTTATGAGGGATTGCAGAGTGCAGGGGGACCTTAGCAGGGTTTGGGATAGCAACAGAGGCTGGGCTGTATAGGCAGATCCAGCCTCTGTATGCAGATAACATTCTTTAAACACACCTCGGGTTCTCTTTAAAGTAGTATCTGCTCTACAAGATTATTTACAGCATAAAATCTACTCCCCCCTCCCCTCCCCAAAAAAAAACAAAAAACAAAAAAACTTTGTTCTTCAATGGAAAGCTCCTTGCTTTAGTGGGCAGATTCTGGCCTGTGATAACATTATCTTTTGTTTACATTGCTTTGTTTGCTACATTCCTAGCTGTGCTGAAAATGAGCTCTGTCTGCTGTAGAAGCAGAGTGCTAAGAAGTGATCTCTAGATAGATTTTAATATATAAATACAGCAGCTATGCAAGAAAATACAATGGCAGCTTTCAGGGCAGATAAACTGTACTTTGGGAACTTGTAATTTGCAAACAGACAATATTACTTGTGCACAAAAGAAAATATGGTAACTGTATGGGTAATAAAAAAGCAAATTTTTATTGAATGCTATGTCAGAGACGAGGTTTATCCCACTTTAAGTGAAACCAATATTATCAGCCTCTTTCATTGATGTAGCCCCTTTCAATTATAATATTAAGATACAGTTCTAGAGACAGCAAGCCGTTATTCCTCAATATAACAACACACTAAAAAAAAACAAATAAAATAAATAAATCCAATTTTAATCAAAGGAGGCAGAATCACGAGCATAATTTATCTTTTTTGGAGTCAGAGGGAGGTTTTTCATCTATAATATATATATTTTAATAGTTTACTTCCCAGTTAAGTGCCTCTAAAAATGAAATTACTCTGCATGTCATTTACATGCAAGACAAGTGCCAGACTCAGACATGGAACTTCCTATGGGAATCTATTGTCCTCACTGTAAGTTTAAAAAGATTCTTCATTTGACTAACTGGAATGAACCTTTTTCTTTTTTTCTGGAAAGCATTTTTTTCAGCCAGCTATTATTTATAATAAACCGTGTCAATGCTTTAATTACAGTATTACACTGAGTGCACTTTCAAGGTACCCAAATTACATCAATCAGCACTGATCACTATATAAAACGCCATATAGTTACTCATAGGAAAGAAAGTATTAATTGTAATCAGTCAAAAATGTTTAGCTTGCATATTGCTGCAGTTAGACTTGGAGGGTTGCCAGTTAGCCAATGTATTATTCGGAAAGCTGAACAAATAACTCCCAGGCCAGAACCCAGAGCTTGCCTGCAACTGTCAAGTTAAACAATTCTTCTTTTTAAGCCACTTTTATACCTTTTTTTTTTCCAGTATTGATAAAATCTCAAATAAAACAATCTTTGATTGAACACATATTAATTAACAAAAAATATGTTAAAGCTGTATAAAACCAGCTTTTCATATATATGTCAAATTAAAAAGAGAAATGACCTTGAAACAATCCTTATGTAACGTCAACCACATTACACCTGTCACAACAAATAATCAGACTAAAATCGATCTCAAGAATGAACATAGTCATTTTTTTTAGTTGGGACTTGCTCCTGATCGCGTCAAAAATAACTGTATATGTTCGATTCTTCTTTAGCATTGTTAGAATTGATTTAAAGCAGCAGGGCTAGCTGTACTATGCCAGGAAAAAAACACGAATATATAAGTAAACACTTGTTCTACTTACATAACATATGTACTGTATTGTCCACATTTTGATTTCAATGAATTTTATACAAAAAATAATGAGAAAACTGCTCCAGACATTTTCCATCTTTACTGCCTCTGTCTGAAGCCAATCCTGATGTCATTTCCTCCATTACTCCATCAGAATAGAATTTATTACTGTTCAAGGTGGCCATCTTGGAAAAGGGAACTATTGGATTTTCCACACAATGAAAACAATGCCTATAGACAATGGCCTTCATGATTGGAAATGGAATGTATGATTGGAAATGGAATTTATTACTATACAAGGTGGCCATCTTGGAAAAGGAAAGTATTGGATTTTCCAAACAATGAAAACAATGCCTAGAGACAATGGCCTTCATGATAAGGAAAAAAGAGGGCTGGGAGTGGGGACCAGGTGGCTGGATTAGTATTCCCAAGAACTGCTCATACGGGTTATTTCACAAAACCTATCTCATGAATTATGTCTGCATATCACTTTCTCACCTTGGCCTATATGCAATTATTTTTTTCACCTGAGTTATCTCCTAGGAGATAATTTTCATATTCTATTTTGGCTATCCTCTGCACCTCTAGGTGTCATCATGTGCCGGTTAAGTTTATTCTTGTTTGTATTTTGAATTTTTAAGCTGCATGGAATTTTTTACTGAAGATTATTAAAAGTGATGTTTTACACGCTATGGTGAGCTGCTCCTGGAGGCCCTTGTGTTCTCTAATCGCACATTCATATTCTATTTAAACAAAATTTTCAGCATTTCACAATTGCATATGGGCCCTTATCTATAAAATAACTTTTAAGCACTTTACAGGCAACAAAATCACTTTAAAGAAAACCAGAGAGAAATAATATTAAACGATTTATAGAAGCTGGTAGATTGGCTTCGACTGGCCGAAGTTACATGACCCGGTACAGAAGATGGAGAAGACCGAGGACGGCGGTGTGGGAGCGATCCGTGCAGATGGGGCTGGAGGAAGCCCCAGGTATCTATAAATCTTTTAATATTATTTCTCTCTGGTACACTTTAAATAAGCTGTTCCAAATAAACTTTTTTTTTTTGATAATTATGGCTTTCTGTCGAATAATTGATGAGAAAAGTTTTGAGAATCAGCCCCTAAGTAACCAGCTGTACTTTTTGCTCTTGTTGCAGCAGCAGGGTGAAACGTGAAATCCTTTTTTTTTTTAATAATGAGTTATAATAGAGGAAAGGTACAGTCAATATTGCCTTAATCATTGTTCTTGAGTTTTTCTTGACATATTTTCATTAAATATTGCAGCGTAATCTTTCTGGGCCCTGAAGGGATTTTTCCATTTAGTGTATTTGTTAGCACAGGGGTAGGCTTCCCCTCCAACAAATGGGTCATTTCATTAGCTGCAAAGCCAATGACAGATGAGGTTATTTTTTTGAATGACATCATAGCATTCACAAACAGCCTGTTGCCTCATTTTGGCACGATTGCTTGATGACGCATGCCGATCTATTATATTATACATCTCAGTATGTTTGAATACTAAACCTCCTGTTCTCTAGAAACAAAAACAAAAAAAATACAGACAGAAAAGAAAACGTCTGTTTAGGTCATTACTTGTTTGTTACAATGCTAAGAAAGGCTAAAAGTACACATACTAGATTAAACTTGACCGAGGCGGCCAATAAAGACCACCTCGGGTAAGAATCATGCATGCATCTAGTGTTTGTACAGCAGCCACCCGATATCCCCTGAAGATCGCCTAAAGATCACTCGATCCCTAGCAACCTCTAATGTGGGGCAGCCAAACACATTGTTTTCATGACTTCCTCTGTACCTCTGTCTCTGGAAGGCCACTCTATCATGCCCCACTCTTCAGCCTTCCCCCATAGCAACAGATTTATGGCAGGTTGGTAACGTGCTTGTATAGAACACGACCATAAACTGTGGCTGAAAGGATTGAGCCCTGAGCCCTGATGAGCAGCATTAGTGATTGCAAGTGTACTTGAAGGTGGCCACTAATGATCCAATCTTTTTCATCCAATTTTACCAAATCTATGTAGTATAAGGGTAAATTGAGTGAATATATTGAATGGATACTTTAAAGAGAATCTGTATTGTTAAAATCGCACAAAAGTAAACATACCAGTGCGTTAGGGGACATCTCCTATTACCCTCTGTCACAATTTCGCCGCTCCTCGCCGCATTAAAAGTGGTTAAAACAGTTTTAAAAAGTTTGTTTATAAACAAACAAAATGGCCACCAAAACAGGAAGAAGGTTGATGTACAGTATGTCCACACATAGAAAATACATCCATACACAAGCAGGCTGTATACACCCTTCCTTTTGAATCTCAAGAGATCATTTGTGTGTTTCTTTCCCCCTGCAGCTATCTTCCACTGAAGTGTCAGGCTGTTTCTTCCTGCAGAGTGCAGACAGCTCTGCCTGTATGTAATTCCTCAGTATGTGAAAGCCCAGCCAGCTCAGAGGAGGATTTATCCAGCTTGTAAAAGATAAGAGAGAAGAGAGAAGCTGCCCTAATCTAAATAATACACAGGCAGTGTGCAGAGAGGGGCCTGGAGGGGGGGAGATGCATCACAGAACCACAACACTGAAGAACTTGGCAGCCTTCCAGACACAGGCCTGACAAGTCTGACAAGAGAGAGATAAGTTGATTTATTACAGAGATGGTGATAGTAGAACGTGCTGCAGTAAGCCAGAACACATTAGAATAGCTTTTGGAACTTGTAGGATGATAAAAAACAGGATGCAATTTTTGTTACGGAGTCTCTTTAAGCCTAATCTACACGGAACGATCCGACGGCTCGATTAGCCGCCGGATCGACTCTGCCGCATCTCCACGGGTACCCACCGCGTCCCTGCTTGCCCGCGCGTGCGTCGGATTCGATCCCTCCTCGTCCTTGCCGGCGCCACTTATCTTCCGCTCGATTCCCTGCCATTCTCCGCTCGTGGGAAACGGCGAGATCGGACCTTTCGGATCTTATCAATCAAGCCGCATCAGCGGCTCGATTGATAAGACACATCGCTCCGTGTAGACCCAGCTTAAGGCCAGTGATCTGCAAACTTGGCTCTCCAGCTGTTAAGGAACTACAAGTCCCATAATGCACTGCAGGAGTCTGACAGCCACAGTCATGATTCATAAAGGCAAATGCATTGTGGGACTTGTAGTTCCTTAACAGCTGGAGAGCCAAGTTTGCAGATCACTGCTTTAGGCAGTTCACTTATATTACGTAGAAATGGTAAGATCTGTTGAAAAAGATTGGATCATTACTGGCCACCTTTAGTCTTGTCAACTAAGTTTTCCACACAGTGTTTCTGATTATATCTGGCTGTACACTGTTTCAAACAAAGATGTGCCGCTAAACCACACCCACAATTCAAGGATTTGTGAAAAGGACCTTTACCACTTCTTTTCATACAGCTTGCTTAATAAATCATGACAAGTGTGCATATAGCATATGGATCAATGCAGTTGGGGCAAGTGGATCAGGTCATCACTAATTTTGTTTGAATAGATGGTCAAATCAGGACCACGGATTCACATACAACTCTTGCACTGGACAGAAGGTACACAGAGAGAAATGCACCCTGTATGTATTTAGACACAAATGAGGGGGAATTAAACTGGCTAAACTCTCTAATCACAAGTTGTAATTTGATCTCTTCCCTGTGTCACATGACTGCCATGGCAGAGATGGCAGATAAGCTCATTTGAAAGCACAGGAGGTTAACAATATGTCTGCTTCCATTAACCAGGAAGTAGAAACAGTGCAGATTGATTTTAGGATTTGTAATAGCAGTAACAATTTTTTTTTTACTTTTAAAGGTTATTATGTTATTGTGTGTCTTTTAGAGCAGAGAGGATTCTCTGAGTTCAGGTCTACTTTAAGGTTCTTCTTGCCTTGGGCGATAATCCAGTGTGTACGGTTTCCTTGATGCATCAGCAAGATATCCATCATGCCCAATAGCAGCCTGATGCTACAGTTCTCTCTCATGCTCCGCCTCCATCATGCACATCAGCCCTCCGCCTCCCTCCATAATGACAGAACTCGTCACTAGCCTGCAGCCCAGCAATGTGTCTGTACAACCTTGGCACCGAACTGTTGCCCAAGGAATCATGTCCCGATCCCTGCTGTTCTACATTAATCTAAAGTGTGTACCCAGCTTTAGGCAAGATGTGAGGTCAGTGCTGCCATAGGCATGAGGACAGGAGGCCCACTGTAGAACTACTCTAATGCTAAACAATGCTTATTAAAGCTCCAATGTTTGTGTTTCCTACAGCAATTACAGAAACAATACCTCTAGAGGTCAGGCAGAGAAAAGCAAGTTGACATCCATAAAAATCACTGAAACAAATATTTTAAGAAACTCCACAGGAATAAGCCAAGTTGAGACCTTCCGTACAAGTCAGGTGTTGGTCTGTTCTTGTTAAATCTCTGTGAGTGTGTTTACACAAAGTTTGACTTTCTGGTATTTCGTTGCTTGCACAGACCTGATCCACACCTATTTTGAGTCAACAGTGGCCAAGAATGGTGCAGAGTAATTAAGCAGTGCAGAATGCGTGCAGCGGCAAACTGCGAGCTATGCCCTTAGAGACCTCTTCTCCCTTACATCACATTACAGCCCCCGGGCCATGCCTCCATAAAACAAAACTGCATGCTCTAGACCTCAAAAAGCCAGTCTGAGATACTGAAAATGGGGCAAATGTTGCCTCCTTGTTGGATAAAACAGTTTTCTCTTCTTAAAAATGAAGGAGAGCCAGAGGCATGTGCAGAGGACGTGCATTTGAAAGCATACATTGTACAGGCATACATTGTACAGAGTGCAGCATGAGTGTGTGTGTATATGTGTGTAAAAATGATCCGTGGCTCTATGTATCACTAAAGGGTTTACACATCTCATTCAGCGATAGAGACAGTGCAACACTTAAAAGTCAAATCTGGGTCATTTAATGGTTCCACTAATATTTTATAAGGCGTGTGGCTATACAGTGGTGACAATGGCCTGATAGACTTTGCTTGCCTTGTCTATACAATAGCGTATATAATAAAAAGTATGATTTGGTTTTGTTCACTAAAAAATTACAATTGTGCCGTAATACCCATTAATGCGTACTTTTTGACGCATACGGACGATGTGTACGCAATAGCCGTCAATGTGACAGCTATTGCGTACACATCATTCGTATGCGCTAAAACGTACGCTTATATACTGAAGGGCGGGAGAAGATACTATTGGTTGCTTAGGATGTTGACTGATTGGCTACTCTTAGAAAAGGGGAGTTGTACGTTAGTAATTACGCGTAAAATTACGAGTAAGTCATCGTAGAATTACGCATACCTAGCAATTATGGTAGACAGTGTAATTACGATACCGCTTTATGGCTTACGCATAAATAATTACGCGTAAGATCATAAGTTACGCTTACGCGTAATTTTGCATTGAATTACGATGCGTAATTACGCTCATGCGTAATTTCGGCCCAGCACTGGGTGATACACTGTGTGATGGTGGTACACTTTGTGATGATGATACACAATGCAGTGGCTGTGAAATCAGTTAGAGGTCGATACCTTACTGATCAGAAAGGAATCTGGGAGTCACAATTGTTGTCTACTTTCACTTAATTTCAGTATAAATCTGTTTGGAACAGGATGGAACCACCACCACAGTGTGTCATTAATTTAAAAAAAAAACACCGTTTCAAATCAATTTTTTTCCAGCAAATACAGCTTATCATCAACAACAAGACAACAGAAATTAATTGGGTGCTGATTTTTCAAATAATATTTAGTTTTATCCAATGTATTTCTCAAATTATTTTCTAATAGATTATAAAAATTGCTCATTGTATGGGGTTCATCTATTGATAATAATAATTTCACTAAAGATCATTACTCTCATGAGCTTGCTCTCAGAGTAGCCCACAATCCCTAATCCCTAATCAACCATGGACAAGACAAATAACATTTATATTGCACTTTTCTCTTGGCGGTCTCAAAGTGCTTGAGCTGCTACCACTAGGGTGTGCTCAGTAGGCAGTAGTAGTGTTAGGGAGTCTAGCCCAAGGACTCTTTACTGAATGGGGCTGGCTTACTGAACAGGAAGAGCAGAGATTTAAACCCAGGTCTCCTGTGAGATGTCCCCTAATCACTAGTAGGAATGGTCATATAGATGCAAATAAGTAGTAGTTTATGTAATTTTATGTAACACCTGCTGCATGTGACTGGTCTATGTTCAAGCTGCACAAATTTGCATACAGTTTATATTAAAATAAAACTTTAAAAAGTAGGGATGGGCGGAAATGCCAATTTCCGATTCCGCGGTAAATCCGCATTCCGCCATTGCCAATTACCGATTCTGCTTTCCGCTACTAATTTCCACATTCCAATGCGGAATGTCCGCCGGAAATCGTGGGAATTCCGCCTGACTTTAACATCGATTTTCTCAAACACTATAAGGTCTTTTTGAAAACTTTTTTTTGCATCTTGTTCACAAGATTCTGTTTAATAAACCCTGAAAATGTGGTGTTTCTAGGACTTAAGGGGGCTTTGCCACTAACCGCTAAAATCGGCGGATTTTTACTGTAATGTAAAATCTGCATCTGCCCATTTTCTGCATTTTACATTACAGTAAAAATCCGCCGACTTTAGCGGTTAATAGAAAAACCCCGTAAGTCCTAGAAACACCAAATTTTCAGGGTTTATTAAACAGAATCTTGTGAACAAGATGCAAAAATAAGTTTTCAAAAAGACCTTATAGTTTTTGAGAAAATCGATGTTAAAGTCGGGCAAAATTTCCGCGATTTCCGGTGGAAATTTCCGCGATTTCCGGTGGAAATTTCCGCGATTTCCGCCTATCGGCACTTGCATTACCGATTTCTGCATTCCGAATCCGGAAATGCAATTTCTGATCGGAATTTTCAGAAATTGCATTTCCGCGGAATCCGAATGAGGAATAGTCACCATATACCTTGCAGGCTTCCTCAAACATATCCCCCAATCATGCAGAATTATTTGCATCTCATCGACCGTTTCTACTTACGCCAGAATGATTCCAGTTAACTGAGCTTTTCAATGGATTCACAGCTTAACCTAATGTGGTTGCAAGAGATTATGGGAGTAAAATGTAAACAGAGCCTAACGGAATTCTTATAAACAGCAGCCATGCTCTCAGGGCTGCCTTGAAACTTCACCGAATTGATGCATTGCCTGCAGTTGCTCTTTATAATGTCTGCCTGAAGTTAAGAGCAAATATGCCTCTTTAAGACACTGACACTGGCTGATTTTAAAAAATATTTAAAAAAATATATGCAAATGGTGACATTTTCTTGTATTTATGCTGCATGTTGTTGTCAAACATAGAGCTATCTAAACATTCCGTGTGGCATGCTGAGCTTAAAGAGAAAAGCCTGCACACACAAACACATAGCTATATGTGTCCTCGACATTGTCTCCGCATCATTTCATTTGTCAGCTAATTGATCATCTTTACCCTGAGTGTTTCATCATACTCTTACACTGGAAAAGCTTTGACACAGTGCTCTGTTTTTTTGCTACATGGTACAAATTTTTCATTACTGCCTGAGGAGGAGAGCTGGGCTTGAAGGAAAATCTACTGATTCGTATGATTGATGGTCTTGCTGTGATTTGAGTAAATTCCAATATTATGTTTCTGAAGTAGGCGGTTATTGAAGCATGCATACATCCTCTCCCTCTCTCTCTCTCTCTCTCCTGCCTTTTCTCTCTTTTTTTTATCATGAATAATGTTATGCCGTTTGGGGTTCTAAATTCAGCAAACCAAGGGAAAGACAAAGGCTAATTCAGGCAGCCAGAGTTGACCTTCGATTTAACAAGTATTACAAACTTGGAAAATGGAGGTTATTAACCCTTTAGCAGCCAATTTATTTAGAGGCTTGCAAGTGTTCCAGGCCAATTTATCTTAGCATATTTTTATTTCTATTTTGTTACATTTCCTTTGCTTCTAATTAGTACTGCTGTAATGCGTATTTATGGCCACTTGTCACTAGGGGGCAGTGTGAGACAATAACAGAGGACTTCTGCATTCAGTTTCTATATTTTCTGCTAGAGAAAGAGATCAGTGCATTCCAAGAATTTACAGCATCACGAGTTCTGCCCACTGAAATCAAAAGTAGTGCACTTATCTCAAACAAGATAACTCTATTGAAGCTCTTAATGGGCTAATTGTGGTCATTAGTCTTCAGTGGACTGCCTATGTGTCCCAGTTGTTTTTATTGTAAGCAGTGGCATATTTCTATAGAAATACTCACCATAATAATAAAATGCAGAAACATAACATAAAACACGAAATGTACTTTTTGTTGTCAGCACTGTTTCGTTGTTAGCACTTGTGTTGTCAACAGTTTTCTTGGTCTCTAAAGTTCAAAATAATTTGTAATACCATAAAGGTTTCCCCAGGGTCTCAACCGTTAATGGATCGAAACTTTCGTGGTTTTGACGACAGTAATTAGTGGCTATTGAATTCATTACAATGGTGTTGAGTCTCCTAGTTTTATAGTGCAAAGCATGATGATAGCTGAGTTTTTAAAACAACCTGAAGCAGAGAGATGTTAGATACTTACCCCAGTAGTTGGAAGCATCTGGATGGTCCAGAAACATCCTGTATCCTTGTAAATCTCATTGTTCCAGCACAGGGACCACGTTTCAGCTTTTGGCCACATTACCAGCAATGGATGAGTGCATCCAGACTGGGCATGCACAAGTAGGGTCTGCACATGCCCAGTAGAACTAAGCCGCCTGTGATGGCTTTTTACCTCCCCGTCCAGCATTGCATATGTAATAATCACGTGATAAAGATAAAGATGACCAAAACTGTCCCTCTAAGGACAACCACTTTGTGAGAAGTGTAAGAAGAAAATAAATCATTTGTTAATGATTGCTACTATTCAAAGCACATCTAGAGGGGATCATTACCAGTATAGCACCAATAAAGACCCAATGAAGCAGCTGGTGGAGGCCCGCATGTGAACTCCTCTGGTCCAGGGACCCTGGTGCAGTCACAGCCTCTGCATCGACTTTTGCAATGTCACTGATGACCATTATATCCAGAAGTTGGCAAGAAGGAACTGGCAATTTACATGTTTGATTAGAACTTTAGATGTTTGTGCACTATTTTTCCTAGCTCAGTGTTACAATAGTCATTACTGAAGTGCAACCAGTAGAGCCATCACTAATGGGGATCAGAGTGGCTTCAGGCCTCAGTCACCCTCTACACCATGTTAGCTCTGTAGATATCTGGGGGGACTCTGGGCCTCCTAAATATGTGGAGGTCTCAAAGGTCTGAGTCGTTCTGACAATATTGTCAGAACTGACTAGATTAGCTGCATGTTTATTTCTGGTCTGATACATACACTACAGCATCCAAAGAGACCAGCAGGGATGTCAGGCAACTGGTATTGTTTAAAAGGAAACAAATATGGCAGCCTCCATATCACTCATTAAGTCACTAATCAAAGTATTTGGGACACAGAAGAGAACAGAATTTGCACCAAACATCACACAACAAATTCATGCTTGCCTAGTACAGAAATGTTCAGTTTGATTTTACGTATCCAGTTTAATAGCTTCCTTTTATTTAAACCATAATCTAACAAGTTTCAATCTCAATGAAATATATTTTCCTAAACCCAAGTATACTTATAATTTCCATCTATTAAATGTTGAGCTGTAAATATGTAGTGTTTTCGATGACTGTACCACTCTGGCAAATTCACTATTGCATATAATCGAGGCACTGCATGAGGATAAAGTATGATGATCGTAAAGATAATTAGTTGTTTCAATGCAATAAAAGCTAAAACATTTTTATGTAATGACATTTAATTAAGGGAAAGCTGTGGTAGCAGTTTTAAAGAAATTTTAAGGCAAATGATACTTGTTTGAAAGTGCTCTGCACATTAACTAATTAACATTAGAGAGTAATTTACACAGTGTTACTCTACTGGAAAAAAAGTTCTTTAATAGATAGAATGTTAAAAACCGTCAGTGTCTTATAAAACATGGTACATTTGTAGCAGCAATTTTATCTCTTACAATGCAAATGTTGAGAACACTCAATCCTTTTAAAAACGTTGTGCCTTTTTAGATGTATTTTATCTTAAATGTTCATTACAGTGTTTTTAAATATTTCTAATTAGCTTTTAACACATTAGCTAATTAGACCTTATTAATCAAAACATTATTCCTTTCTTTGCTTATACATTTAAAAGCAAGAAGTTTTGCATCAGGATGATGCTATTTACTGGCTAACTTAGGGGTAAATAAAAAGTAAGCTTTTGGCTAATAAGCCTTCTTCAGACTTTGTCCCTGTGTATTAGCAGCAGGTGTTAAAACAAAACAGCATATATAAACTGGACATTCAGAGGAGAACTCATTCTCCTCTGAATGTCCAGTGTATATATTGTAAGCTGCGTGTTTTAACATCTTGCTAATATACAGGAACAAATTCTGAAGAAGGCATATTAGCCAAAAGCTTACTTTTTATTTACCTCTAAGTTAGCCAATAAATAGTATCATCCTGATTCAAAACATCTTGCTTTTACTAATGACTAACACGATTTACATTCTGACAATTATCACATGGTGACATTTTTACTGCTGGCAGGTGATGTCACTGGCAGTAGCTGCTGCTTGCTTTTTTGGCAGTTGGAAAGAGCTGTAAACAGCTATTTCCCACAATGCAACAAGGTTCACAGACAGGAAAATGCCAGGACCATGGTCCTCACAGTTTCCTGTGGGAGGTGTTTCACCACAATATCAGCCATACAGAGCCCCCTGATGATCTGTTTGTGAAAAGGAAAATATTTCTCGTGGGAAAGGGGGTATCAGCTACTGATTGGGATGAAGGTCAATTCTTGGTTACGGTTTCTCTTTAAGGCTCTTTCACACAGGAGGCTGAAGGTGGTGAATTTTCCATTTGTAAGCCACCTTCTAGCGCTCGGCATGGGCGGGGGAGAGCCCCCCCCCCCCTCACGGAGTAGCATCTGGATGTGGCCATGCTCAGATGCAACATGTTGCATTTCCTGCTGCTGACCAACACCACCGTATGTCAAACAATGAAACTTGTGGGGTCACAACCACTCATGGCTGCCAGACAGGAGGCTGAACTGCCAGACGAGTGTGCAGTTCAGCCTCCCATGCGAAACAAGCCATAGCATACCTATGCCTGTGTTTACAATATCCTAAAATGAGGCCGTTGTCAGCTATGAAAGGTATGTGATATTTGTTCTGTTGGTACTAGTCCAAACTCTCATACTCAGTGCTTGTTAAATGAGATCTGCACTTCAGGTTTGGGATAATTATAGTGTAGAGGGTGTCAGTTTACAACCTCAGAATCACATTATTCAGCAGAGTAAGGCTGGATTTCCACTTATGCGTTTCCCATCAGATTCCCCATGCAAAATTCGGATGCGATTTTTCAACCTATTGAAATCAGTAGGCTACGTCTGAGTTCGTGTTCAAGAAAACAAAATATGGAGGATCAGCAGTGTAATATCAAGTCACACATCTGAATCCCACAGCTGTGCATGTCTCAGCTAGAGGGACTCGGATGCAGTCTTGAATTGCACAAGTGCATCATGTCTTGCAAGATGCATGTTGGCACAGTGGAAATGTAGCCTTAAAAAAAACCTGAGGTGGTGTTTCAAAAATACAAAAAACATATTACCTGACGTAGTTTGTCATTATCATGATGCTCCGCTTCTCACCATTCTCCGTCGCTCTGAGCAATAGAGTTTAGAAAATAATCTTTGCAAAATAAAAATGGCTGTGACCCCAGAAGTATTTGCAGGTCACAACACATCTCAATGTCTCAGTTCTCTCTGCTTCAGAGCTGAGACACTGTCAGCCTCAGAAGAGAGGGTAAAGGAGGCGGGGACGGGGCATTCCAGAGGCTGGAATGGGCAGTCGGGGTAAAAGCCCTGACAGCTAAGGATGCCCCACCCATTTACAGAGTATTTACAAGTAGGGATGATCGGAACCAGCAAATTCCGTTCCGCCGGAATTCACGGATTCCGTCAGTGCTAAATTCCGTCGCTATGAAATTTTTAAAAACTCTCTCTCTCTCTCTCTCCCTCCTCCTCCTCCTCCATCCATCATCTTGTATCATTCATGATCTTGTATCATTCATCATCTTGTAGGGAATTGCAGTTTTTCAAAAGCCAGCTTGCCTACCATGGCTGGGAATTGAAACCAGGTCTCAGTGTGTAGTAGTTATCTGACTTACCCTCTAGACCACCAACCAGACTACACTGAGACCTGGGTTCAATTCCTGGCCATGGTATGTAAGCTGGCTTTTGAAAAAAAGAGGATGAATGATACAAGAGAATGGATGAGAGAGAGAGAGAGAGAGAGAGAGAGAGAGAGAGAGAGAGAGAGATTTTTGTGTTTTCCGGAAAATTCCGCGGAAATAAAAATTTTTTCGCGGAATTCCGTTTGAGAGGTGTAGCAATTCCGTTCCAACTGCCGGAATCGGAATTGACCTAATTCCGTCCGGAATCACGGAATTGACAATTCCAGGGAATTCAACGAGCATCCCTACTTACAAGCAGCTTTTTGGCAATTTCAGGAAGCTGCAGCTGATTAATCGGGGGGGGGGGGGGGGGGAGGATGGGGGGCGGCACTGAGGGGACACAGAGGTAGGCAATTAGCTGGGGAACATACCTCTGTGATCTATTTCATTGATAAATCTGCCTCAGTCGGGTACACTTTAGGCACATACTGCAGATAATTCATTATCAGTATCGATACAGAATAACTTATTATACATTCTGAAGTTAACATACCTAGATCTTAAAAAGAATAAAGTATATTGGATTATTGTGTTGTCAACAAAAGGAATGACACAATTCTGTGGTAAAAATGGCTCCACCCCACCTTTTTTGAAATGTTTGTTAAATTATGGTTTGAGCAGCAAACTTTTTAAAGCACACCTGAAACAAAAATAAACTTATGAAATAATGAATTGTAAGTACAGCACAGCTATGACATAGAACATTAGTAGTGAAGAAAAGAGTCTCATATTGTTTTCCAGTACAGGAAGAGTTACAAAAAATGTCAGTTGTTATCCATGCAAAAGATCTTTTCTGAGCTATTTGAGCTAACTTGGGTCAAATACAGTTCTGTTTTCTGAAGCAATTAAACAGCCAGGTAACAGTGAAATACAGTTTGAGATAAGGTTTTACTACAAGAAAGTTCAAAGGGTCATTATTCCTGCTTTGTTTTATAGCTTAAAAGACAGAGCATGATTTTAAAATTGCAACTGTGACAATATGATGCAATGGTATAAAAAAAAAAAAAGCTATAGAAATAACAATAAAATGATGAGACTCTTTTCTTTGCTACAAATGTTTTATTTATTATCCATACTACACACACAATTCATTATATCCAATTCATTATATCATAAGGTTAACAGTATCTTAAGGTTTGCTTTAAAACATATGTAAAAAATATTACTTTTGGTATTTTATCATTAATATTTTTTTTATCAACCATCAATTTTTTTTTACTAAAAGGGCAAAACTGTAAGACTCCAAGCCTTTGGCAGCATTCAAAATATTTCCCTGCTCTCCACATTCTTAGGTCTGAAGTTTTAGAACTAGGTAGTCTTGACTATAAAATAACAGGCACAACCATTTCCATCCAGATAAATGACACTTTATGGTGGATTTTATTAGGCGCACATCTTGCACCAACTGATCAGCAACAGCACGGCATTCATGGCTGCATTAAAGTATTTATTGTTACAAACCACAACTGGTGTGCAAGGCAAAGCTTTCTGGCAGGATGAGAGGAAAGGTCAAAGGCCATTTTGGAAACAAACAGCTGGACCAGTTTATTTAAACAGATATGAGGATGGGATGCTGACCTCAGTTTGACTTCTTCTGGGAGGAGCAAGAATGCCATTTTATTGCTACCCAGAAGGAAAGTTTCTTGCATTTGAATGCACCCTTAAGGCACACAAAGAAATTACTGTTTTGAAAAAGAAAAAAAAATGTTCATTAGACCAGCAGGTAAGATCTAAAATCCCTATGCACTTTGAAAGATTGCCAACATTTCAAAATAGTATAGCATGAATATATTAAAACACATACATACTTCACTATGCATGGATGTATAATGTAACATATTATTTGAACTTATTACACAGATGCACACGGTGTGTGTGTGTGTGTGTGTGTGTGTGTGTGTGTGCCTGTGTGGGGTGTGTGTTTGTGCGTGTGTGTGCCTGTGTGTGTGTGCCTGTGTGTGTGTGCCTGTGTGTGTGTGTGCCTGTGTGTGTGTGTGTGTGCCTGTGTGTGTGTAATGATTTACCATGTAGGAAAAAAGATTAAAGTAGAATGGAATTCTTTTATTAATATGCACACAAATGTGTTCCTGTATACTCACCTGACGATGGATCGGGGAACCTCACAGCAACGCCTCCTGATGAACGAGATTCCCCTATCCACCTTCCTACCCGCGACTTCACGTGACGGCACACGACGGGCGCGACGAAATATGAGAGCACTATGTGCCGGTCGTTATTGCCACACATCACAAAGCGTCGTTCGCCTAATTGCGCGCCGGAGCCCACGTCATGATTTTTTTATTTTTTTTAACTCAATACACCAAATGTATTTGAGCAGATAATACTGAAAATAATTCGATCAGGTATTCCAAGGTTGTCAGCAGTCGAAAAAAAAAAAAATAGGATATAATTTAGTGTGCATAAAAAGTATAAACAATAACAAGTAAAACAGCTGTTCCTCAGTACAGTTGAGCCAAGGTAGTACATACATCTTACCATGTATTTTTAATAAACAGAGTCAATACCTCCACATTAAGTAGAGGGCTATATATATTTAAAGTGGTATTTAAAAGAATACTGGTTTGTCCACCTGTCCATGTTTGTGCAATAAAATAGAAATCATATAAAAAGAGTTTATGACATTCTTGTAACCTGTAACCAACTGTAATTTGCCATTTCTAATGAATGAGAATTAAACAAGCCAGCAGGCAGTTGCACCAAATGCCTATCCCTGTGGAACTGCTGCTAAGAGACAATAGCAAGTGGACCTCAGTCTGAGGAGGCCACGGGAAACTGTTTATGCAGGGACCTCCTGCCAGGGAAAGCATTCAGAAATTTGTGTGTGTCACAAGGGGTGGGATACATGCACTCTAAACCGAAGGTCAAAGAGGCTTTTAATGACAATGGGTTTGTTTATTTCTCTTTTATAACTTTTTATAACATTTCATACTGAAAAAAAAACTGTTGCTTGTGTAGTCCCCCTTGATTGCCCAATTAAAGTTTATTTAATGAATTTGGGTAGATAGTCTCTTGGCATCTCAGCCTTGTGAAACTTGTTGGAATGAAGCAGAAACTTGCTAGCATTATACCCTCCCTTTATTTTATTGTTTTGATTATAATAACTCAATAAACTTCAGCATTTTGGGAATCGATATATATGTCACCAATATTAACGATATCCTCTGTTGATGTTTGGTGCCTAAAATAAATGCATAAAATGCTAACATAGGCAGTGGTGAAAGTGTTTTTTTTTTATTTTATTTAGGTGGCTAAAAAAAATGTAACATGTATATTTGTGATACATTACTATAATTTTAGCTGGTTGAGGAGGTAGCCAAATATATTTGACCTTTCTTGCTTTTTGCAGGGAACAGGAATGTAAGCGTAAATGCTGGCATTGACCTTGCCTTGACCCCACTCTTTGAACTCACCATAAAAAAAAAATTCTATAAGTGTAATGTCTTGTTCCGAATGCCCTCCCCAGCAGTGTGAGCTAGTGGTGATAAAACTCCAAACGTTCCCTCATTTGATGGTCATAATCTTAATAATTGGCTTTGAAATAGGATGAAACTCCAAAGGAATAAGGAGGATTTTATTAAAAGTTGTGAAAAAGCCACTAAACTAAAGTTAGATTTGTTCATCAACCGGTCTGAGCGCTTATTATTCTTCAATGCTATCCACAAAGAGATGCTAGGCTTAGTACATGAGCCCTAACTCTACAATTAAAGTAAACCCGAGACAATGAAAGTAAAGGGATTTATACATACCTGGGGCTTCTTCCAGCCCCCTGCAGTCCATTAGTTCCCTCTGTGTTGGTCCGGTTTCTTCTATTCCGCTGCTCTGTAGTCTGATAACCAGCCGGGTTGCAGGTCCTCCTCACGTGCGCAACCCCCTATTGTGCTCCCATAGCTGGGAGTGTTCTGCGCAAGTGCAGTTAGAGTCTTAATGAGCTGAGCATGTGCAGAATGCTCCTGGGCACAGGATTGCGATTAGGGGGTGCATGCGGCCAGGACAATAGTCCCTGACAGGCTCTGTCGGAGACTCTACTGGAGCTGATAGCCGTGCAACAGAGGGGACCGGGAGGATAGTGAGGGGGCAGATGGACTACAGGTGGAGGAAGCACCAGGTAAATACAAATCCTTTTACTTTCTTTATCTCAAGCACACTTTAAGTCACCTACACACGCTAGTGGAAACATGGCCAATGCAGCAGTTCAGGCTGCCACCCAATGTTGTACAAATATCCAGCACACTAGGTCTTTTAACCACCCTGGCGTTCTGATTAAATCGCCAGGGTGGCTGCAGGAGGGTTTTTTTTAAATAAAAAAAAAACTATTTCATGCAGCCAACTGAAAGTTGGCTGCATGAAAGCCCACTAGAGGGCGCTCCGGAGGCGATCTTCCGATCGCCTCCGGCGCCCAGAATAAACAAAGAAGGCCGCAATGAGCGGCCTTCCTTGTTTTGCTTATATCGTCGCCATAGCGACGAGCGGAGTGACGTCATCGACGTCAGCCGACGTCGTGACGTCAGCCGCCTCCGATCCAGCCCTTAGCGCTGGCCGGAACTTTTTGTTCCGGCTGCGCAGGGCTCAGGCGGCTAGGGGGGCCCTCTTTCGCCGCTGCTCGCGGCGAATCGCCGCAGAGCGGCGGCGATCAGGCAGCACACGCGGCTGGCAAAGTGCCGGCTGCGTGTGCTGCTTTTTATTTCATCAAAATCGGCCCAGCAGGGCCTGAGCGGCAGCCGCTGGTGGTGTTGGACGAGCTGAGCTCGTCCAGACCGCTCAGCTGGTTAAAGGATACCCAAAGTGACATGTGACATGATGAGATAGACATGGGTATGTACAGTGGCTAGCACACAAATAACTATGCTGTGTTCCTTTTTTTCTTTCTCTGCCTGAAATAGTTAAATATCTGGTATGTAAGTGGCTGACTCCATCCTGACTCAGACAGGAAGTGACTACAGTGTGACCCTCACTGATAAGAAATGCCCCTTTTTTTCTTGCTCTCAGAAGCCATTTTCTGCTAGGAAATTGTTTTGTAGTTGGAATTTCTTATCAGTGAGGGTCACACTATAGTCATTTCCAGTCTGAGGTAGGACTGAGTCAGCCACTTACATACCTGATATTTAACTCTTTCAGGCAGAGAAAGAAAAAAAGGAACACAGCATAGTTTCTGTGTGCTAGGCACTGTACATACCCATGTCTATCTCATCATGTCACATGTCACTTCGGGTATCCTTTTTACCACGGCGATGGACAAGCGCATAACTCCTCTCCTTACTCCATCCATCAAAAGCCATTCTGTCGTACTTCTTCCCTCCTCCATTGAATGTGTCTGTATAATACTTGTGTCCGAAATATCATCTTAGATTTGTGGTCCTGATTTCTACAGGTGACAGGTATTGTAGTGTGTTTCTACACACCCTTACTTTCCCTCGTAGACCTGGATGTAGAGTTGTGCACATAACATTTTTTATTCAAAGTTGTGAGCCAGTCACAGTGATCAGGAAGTCAAAGAATGAAAAAAAAACATCAGGTCCTTACCAAAGGTGTCCATCCCAAATAGTTTAAAGAACTAAGAGGCTTTTTGACTTTTACTGCTGTGCTGCATGGTAAAAAGGGACAAATGCACAGGACAGACTGACGAACAGTGGCTTTTGGTGTTGATATTTGGAAAATGTACATTGTGGTTTGCATAATCAAAAAATGCCTATAGGCATTTATTATTTATTGTAAACATGCCTTTATCCTAAATTTATCTTTTTGTGTTTTCCAGGTTTATAAATGCTAGGAGAAGAATAGTCCAACCAATGATAGACCAATCCAATCGAGCAGGCAAGTCCCCCATAGTAACTGTTTTCAAGTCACGCAGGCGAAAACCATCCTCAAGCCATTCACCGGGAGGTCCAGTACCTGGTAAATAAAAGTAACGCTGGGAATAAAACAAAACAAGGCACTTGGCCTCTACTATTTTTCAAATGGTTCAACCATTGGTTCACTTTTGCTGCACATTTTAACTTTTTGAATTCGTTTTTCTTCTCAGCTATACTTTCTGCTACTTTGACCACTCCCTGGTGCATGGCTTGGTGTGGAAGTGCTGTAAACTTTATTACCTGTCAAAAGGGTGACAGAGTCAGTATTCCTTATTGGACTTGGCAAAGGTCAAAGACTCTCAGTGAGGTAGATCTTTTTTGACCTTTAACTACCTTAAGGCATTTTACTTGAAAGCATGCTTGCTATGTGCTCAACTAAAAATCTACGACATAGCACAGGAGTCTTATTTTAAGTGTCTGTGGGAACTCTAAATCTGTATTCCTTCACTTAACAAAAGAAAGTCCTATACTCTTGATTGCAAGTAACAGATATGGACAACAGTGGCATGCTGTTCAGGAAAAATGGTGTTGGGCTTCTTTAATTACTGTTTGCATAATGTTCTATTGTTTAAAGCTGCTACACCCACAAGAATTCTTGTTGGATGTGAGCTAAAAAATAGAAGGATTTAATATATTGTCACACATGTTCTGTGTTGTTGTGTCCAAAAGGTGGGCTACTTTGTGAAGGCTGGAGAAACATAATAGCGGAGGCGAGGCCTTTAGCAACCAAAAATGATTCCAAGATAAATCTGCTCAACCCTGGTCGCTGGGACGGTGCAGGAACTGGGCGACATTGAAGAAAGGAGAAGGTTTTCCACAATGTCCGTAACAAAGTATAAATCCGCCTTTATTGAATTGAGATAAAAAACATGCAGCCAGGCTACTGTCAATGTTTCAGTCTCACAATGGTCCTTAATTATAGTACTATGATTAAGGACTATTGTGAGTCCGAAACACAAGTCAGTAACCTGGCTTTATGTTGTTTAACTCGATTCAAAAAAGGCAGATTTTTAATTTGTTACGGACATTGTTTGGCACCTTCTCTTTTCTTCAGAACCAAAAATAATTGTTCTAATCTCCATAATTTAGTAGACTAAAATAAACACTGCCTTTGGATTGGCTACCATGACCCTCTGTCTTCGGTGTTCTTTTTTTCCAGTTTTTATAAGTTAGCTCTATCAATGTAATTATGCTGTATGGAGCTCAGAAGTTAACAGTGATGTGCTTTTTTTAGTAAGTCAAGGAACACCTTACAATACCGATGGACAGCCGATGGGAGGTTTTGTAATGGATGGCCAGCAACACATGGGAATTAGAGCCCCAGGTAAGACTGCACTCTTCCTTAGTTTGTTTATGCATTATTATTGCCTGTAGGTGCTCACGTTAGCCTAAGAGGTAAAGTTTTATTTTATACATTAATACCCCTCGCTATATCTTAACCTATCTGCAAATCAAAATATGGCTGTCTGTCTGGGTGCTTTAACTTTATCTTGATTTCTTTTGCAAATGGTGTATGGCTCTTTGGGTGCTTTCCATTTACTTCTCTGATCTGCTGGCATCTTCTTGGATTTTATCTCCCTTTTAGGACCTATGAGTGGAATGGGCATGAATATGGGCATGGAGGGGCAATGGCACTACATGTAACCATCATCTAGTTAACCAATGGCAAAGCAAGGGGGAAGTAAGTACAATGGGGGATGATGATGTCTCTACTTTGTCTAGGATTCTACTTTTTATATGTGTTTTCTTTCTTATTGTATATTCTCCCTGCCCATAGCTCCATGCTTGTTCATTCCTTTTCCATGAAAATCAAGGTATCTTTTATTTTCCTACTGATATTTAGTTTTCTTTATGTTTCATCTCTTGCACAGAGCACTTTGCGCATTGTACATTTACTGTTGTGCTGTTATTATACCATACTGACCACATGACAAAACAAGAAATAGGCAGGAGGTGTGTGTGGGGGGGGGAGGGGGGAGCAGGTTGCTACGGCAACAGACTGATTTGCAAAATGTAAGCAGTCTTCAGCAGTGCAAGGAGAGGAAAGAGCATGTCCCCAAAGTGTCATAAATCTGTCTAACCACAGTTGATGCATGAGTTACACTTCTTCCCTAACCTGCAAGATACCAAACCGCAATCAGGGACTTTAATAAACAAAAATAAGCAGAGTCTTTCTAAACTGAAAATAAATAAACAGCTTTATATGGGACTCTGGTCCGAGGGAAAAAAAAAAACTTTGAAATTCCACTTTGCTTCTCTTTGTCCATCCTTTATAATAGGATTACGTGTGGCAAAAGCAAAGTAAAAGAATACAAAATAGAGGTGTGCACAGCAGGTTGTGCAGCTTTGCCTGGGCTAATTGACTATATCCAAATTAAGTATGCCATCACTTGCAGTGTGACAAATGGATTTGACTCATTCAGTATACAAAAATAGAGATCATTAATGCAATCTTCAGAGCCGGCCCCAGTGAAGTCTGGAGAGAACGAGAGAGGGAGAGAACCAAATAACAAAAAAAAAGAGGAAGAAGAAAGTGGCCCACAATCTTGCTTTGTATTATTTAGCGACATAAATATTATTCTTCTATTCTTCCCTAAAGGAATGTAGAACTGTGCAAGCACAATCTGATTATCTGTTATTGTTCTGCATCAAAAAAAACCTACAAAAAACAAAAACAAAAGGGGGACCGACATGGTTTCGTTTTTTTTTTTCTCCCTCTTGCTCCTAATCTATTCCTAATTGCAAGGCCAACGTTGTGTGTACCCTGAATTTGAATCAAACCTCCGGCTCTGGGAAGCCATCATCCTCCATCTCACACATCACGAACATTCCCAGCTTAGTTAATCTAAATATTGTTTCTTAATTCCTGGGTCAATTAAATTTAAATGATGTATGCTATGCTTCATAACCAATTAAATTAATAGGATATTATGAAAAATATCATTACTTTTGATTAAAGACCAGCGGATATGGTACATTTTATAAGCAATTTTCTATTTTAGTAAGTGAAAAAAAAAACCGGGGAAAAAAAACGTTCCTTTAGGCTAGATTAAGCAGTCTTTCATTGCTGGAGCTCTGAGACCTGAATCCAAGGTGTTCATGCTGCAACATTACTTAGAACTAAAGCCAATTGAACCTACTTAGGAATAGCGTTATGCCGTTCACCCTTGATGATTATGGAGCTTATAGCTCTCTGAGACAATACACCTGTCAGTTTTCATCAACCAGAGCAAACCATGCAGAAGACAGAGGCCCACGGAAAGCAGGGGGCTATTGTTTTACGTTCCGTTTCCTCATTGTTCTCAAATTTAGTGAAAGCTTGACTGAGTTTGTAGTCTGATTTATTTTAAACGTTCATGATCACAAGGAAGGAATTAATTGCTAACAGTTATTGATTTCTTGCATGCATAAAGGGAACAAAAAATACTTCCATTTATCAGGCTCTACATAATGCATTTTATTTTATGACAGCGTTTTAGTAAACAATTAACGACATTTTTTATTTAAAGGCTTTAAAGTGTGTACCGCGTGCTCTTAAGCCTCACCGTTCTCAGTTACAACAAATAGAGGGCCTTATTTATCAAAGTGTCTATAAATCACCGGCTCTCTCGATGAGTTATCATATTCTAGCCAAGGCATGACAAAATCAAGTTGGTGTAGAGCTGTGAGCTTGGCATGCAATACTGAAAAAGCAGACGTGGGTAGGGACGATGGGTGTTTCAGGAACTTGGACGTACTCTGTGGTTCATGGCTACCTTTTCGACATAAACCTTGCACACTCTAGACAGAAGTGGGTGGTGGTGGCCTGCCTTTCGAGGCTATCTA
Source organism: Hyperolius riggenbachi (assembly GCF_040937935.1). Lineage (NCBI taxonomy): Eukaryota > Metazoa > Chordata > Amphibia > Anura > Hyperoliidae > Hyperolius > Hyperolius riggenbachi. Next base: position 407,473,177 of record NC_090649.1, on the reverse strand, counting down.
TGGCAAGGATCTAGCATGTGTACAGGTGTCCTACAAAGGTGCTTACAGATACTGGTTCATTAAAGTGTACCTGAGATGAAAGCCATCTCAGGTTCTATACTTACCCGGGGCTTACTTAAAGAGAAACCGTGACCAAAAATTGAACTTCATCCCTATCAGTAGCTGAAATCTATTCCTTTTCACAAACGGATCATCAGGGGGCTCTGTATGGTTGATATTGTGGTGAAACCCCTCTGACAGGAAACTGTGAGGACCATGGTCCTGGCAGTTTCCTGTCTGTGAACCTTGTTGCATTGTGGGAAAAAGTTGTTTACAGCTGTTTCCAACTGCCAAAAAAGCAAGCAGCAGATACTTCCAGTGATATCACCTGCCAGCGGTAAAAATGTCCCCATGTGATAAATGTCAGAATGTAAATCAGGGAGAGGAAAGATTTTACAACGGGCAAACACTGACTAAATCATTTATACATAATTATTGCAAAAATTAAGCACTTTTTTTTTATTACATTATTTTCACTGGCGTTCCTCTTTAAGACCCCTTGAGGCCGCTCCAGGTAAGCATAGAACCTGAGATAGCTTTCTTCTCAGGTTCACTTTAAGCGGCATGTTGAATGAGCATTATTTTATGCAGTTCCTTGCCCGCATGAAGCTGCTCCATCATGCACTGCGCCATCCTCCCTCCTGCCCTCTGTAGCAACAGTAAATGTCACACAGCTGAGGCAATGTGTCTGAATAGTGCTCATGCCCAAAATTGTTGCCCTCTACTGGTATCTGCTGGTATGCACACACAAAAAATATAATGGTAGGGTCGGGGGATCTAGTGATATTGGGGGAAGAGTCATCCATCTCTTACCATTTACATTTTCATTTTTTCTTGTGATTTTTAATTTTTGAAGATTTGTAAGCATAAATGCTCAGTGGAAGTTAAGACAGGTACAGGCCAATTATTATTAGCTTATAGTTGGGATGTAGAACAAACCGATAGAAATACAAGAATATCTGTTTAAGTTCTTGTTGGCCCAGTCCTTCTCATGGAAAAAGCAAATAGCATGTTTTCTGGCATCATGCCACTACGCTCTCAGCCAGTGATCAGTTTCCTTTAATACTGTGCGAACCATTAACAGACAGTGAGTAAGTCAGGTGTCTTGACCCCACCCTTAGAAAGAATGCCAGGAAAGGTCATCTGCATTTTTTAAATATAAAGATGGCAGCGTCCACATTCTAAATGTACTTAAAGGACCACTCCAGCGAAAAAAGTAAGCAGTTAAAATCTTATAGAACTGACAGGTTTTGGACTAGTCCATCTCCTCATGGGAGTGTTTTCTTTGATTTCAAAAGCATTTCCTGAAAGGCAGTTGCTAAGTTTAACTGCCAAAATAGTGTGCAAGTGAGTAGGGAGGCTGGCTGGTATCTTACTGTTTTGGCAGTTAGACTGCCACTCAGGAAAACCCAGAGAATCCTCCATGAGGAGATGAACTAGTACTAAACCTGTCATTTTTGTAACATTTTAACGGCTTACTTTTTTGCTGGAGTTGTCCTTTAAGTGTATCTTCAGTCAAAGAAAATAAATTGTACAGCTATCAGTAACATGTAATTGTTTCAGTTAGAATCTGCAATTGTTTGCTGAAAAGTGCTGCAGGCATCTGCTATGTTGTGTTCTCTCTGACGCTATAATACATCTTCTGTAGCTAGTGAAGATGCAGGTCAAGGAATCCCTCTTCCCTGTCTACACTTACCTTAAGCACAGAGGTTTCTTTACAGTGAATTACCTGCCCTAGAATGCCCATATAAGTAGAGTACTCGGGCATTATTTAGCTCTGCAACTGGGGGTATTTAAAAAGACACTGAGCAGTGGATTTAAATGAAATCGATACTTACCTGGGGCTTCCTCCAGCCCACTGTAGGCCGGGATGCCCAACGGGGTCCTCCTGGCTCCTCTCCGGGTCCCGCTGGCGGCTCCTTTACCAGCTACTTTTGGGCAGAGTGTCGGCCCAACACTTCCTGGACCAGGACGCTCCACATGATGACGTGTAGCAGCCGGCGATCCAGGAAGTGTTGGGCCGACACTCTGCTCGAAAGTCGTTGGTAAAGGATCCGCCAGCGGGACCCGAGAGGATCCAGGAGGATGCCGAGGGACCGTGCGGCCTACAGTGGGCTGGAGGAAGCCCCAGGTAAGTATCGATTTCATTTAAATCCACTGCTCAGGGTCCCTTTAACTTTTGCAGGTGGTAGTAGATCTACCTAAACCTTAGAAAATGTTCATCGACCTTAGAGATCATTATAATTTAAGTAATAACTCAATAGTGGACAGTATGTGATGCTTTTGATTGCTGTTCATGTGATACTCTATTTATGAAATTCACTTACAAAAATCCATTTATCCAGACTGGTGTCGTCCTTTAAAGATAACTACAGTCATAAATAAAAATAGTGGCCTAGAAGCCTGCCTTACTAATCTATACACGCAAGTCTTTTATAGGAGACAATGGCCAGTCCCCTATAGCGGAGCAGATGGTTTTGGCACCGTGCAGAGAGCAGATGCTGGGCACCGCTATAGCACTAATGCTTAGTGTGCGCGGTACATAAGGATAATTGAGGGTTCCGGAAATAGCGGGACTCCAAATTACTTAGTTGGAATAGTAATTAACGCCGCTGGAAATTTGAGTGGCAGCAGTGTGAGCTGTCATTCAGCTCACCCTGCGCCCAGTTCACCGGCGGCGGAAGGATACGTACTCCTCTTTTGGACGGGACAGTGCCTAGCACTTTTGCGTTGTAGTGCTACAGTCCAGATTGGATTGTTGTTGAGGTCCCTACCTGCATGAAATCTGTATATTCTGTCCATGTTTGTGTGAGTTTCTCCGGTTTACTCCTGCATATCTAAACATGCATGGCTCTTCCTAAGTTGCCCTTCTATTATGGGATGAATTTTACACCATGAGCTCCTCTAAGGTTAGTGACTTGAATTATTCAGTGTACTCAACAGAACTGTGGAAAAACAGTTAGTGCTTTATAAATGCAAAATAATAATAATCCCAATACCCCTTCCACATACTCCACTAGATCAGGAGCTAATAGGAACATTGCACCAGGCTATTCAGTATAAATTACTTACATAGGTTTATGGAAGAAGGGAACTGTAGGGAGATGTTGACAGAGCAGGACAATGGGGGATCAATTACTTTAAGCAAGTGACTACAGTTTCACTTTAGCTATATCAAGCCACTGCATAGAGTGCACTCAGTAGGCAGTAGCAGTTTTAGAGTGTCTTGCCCAAGAACTCCTTACTGAATACTGTAGGTGTTGAATTACAGAATAGGAAGAGCTGAGATTTGAACCCAAGTCACTTGTGTCAAAGGCAGAGTTTAATTATTACACTGTCCAGCCACGATAATATATATATATATATATATATATATATATATATATATATTGTACTAAGTTTGTAAAGTTCAGTATATGCAATGATAGATGTACTGAGCGTCTACATTGCCATTATTTTACTCACTTCTTTATGTTTCTTTCCCAGGACTGCAAGGTATGCCAGGGAATTACATATCTCCGAGTGCTCCAATGGGTATGAGTATGGGACAGCCAAGTTATCCTCCATCACAGATGCCCTTGCATCACACTCAGCTGCGTCACGGGCCGTCTGTGCATACCTACATTCCTGGACACCATCACCACCCAGCGATGATGATGCACGGTGGACCCCCTCACCCTGGAATGCCGATGTCAGCATCTAGCCCCTCTGTACTTAATACAGGAGACCCAACCATGGGCGGACATGTCATGGACATCCATGCCCAGTAATTCAAGGGAAAAAAATGACCCAAAACGGCAAAGTTCATGAATTGTCTTTCTGTCAAAATCAAGGGAGTTCCACTCTTGGTGTCAATATAGGATCAAGAACGTTTTTCGACTTAGGGAACTCTGACATTAAAAAAAACAAACAAAACAAATAATAACACGGAAAGCAGATGCTGAAAATCAACTTTTTGGGGACAAGATAAATACGTATATAAGACATTAAGATAACAAAGAGTGAAATATTGTAAATGATATTATACTGTTAACCATATTATGTTGTTTCTTATAGATTTTTTTAAAAAAAATGTGAAATTTTTCCACACTATGTGTGTTGTTTCCATAGCTCTTCACTTACTCCAGAAGCCTCCTTACTTAAAGCCTTACAGTTACCCTGCAGATGACTGGACGCCCTCATTTGCAGGTCATTTTAGAGCATTACAAAAAGTATGTCAGGCAGAAGATCTTTTTTTTTCATTTGGATTCAAGGATTTCAGCCATGCGCTCTTTTCTCTCCAGCTTTGTTTCTGTTTTTTTTTTCTTCTCCCTCCCTGTCTCCCTGTCTCTTTCTCTCTAGCCTGGGGCTTGAATTTGCATGTCTAATTCATTTACTCACCATATTTGAATTGGCCTGAACAGATGTAAATCGGGAAGGATGGGAAAAACTGCAGTCATCAACAATGATTAATCAGCTGTTGCAGGCAGTGTCTTAAGGAGGCTGGCAGGAGGAGGCATGGAAACCAAAAGGCAATGTGTTTGGAGCGTAATTGTCACAAACGGAGCGTCAGTGTCCCCATGAAGCGACAAAACCAATCTGTGCATCACTTCCTGTTTTCATGCAGCTTGAAAAAAAAGAAAGAAAAAGAAAAAAAAAAAAAAAACAAAGACAACAGAAAAGCAAGAATTGTAGAAGATTTATTTTTTAATACATTGACTTTATTTCCCAGCAAGGCATCAGTCATGCGTACATTTTTTTCCATAGTCCCATCATGGAACATTTATGTAAACATTGTAAATAAATTTTGTGCAAAAAGGACTGGAAAAAAAGATAAACTGTATTGTTGCAATTTTTTTTTGTATAAATAGAAGTTTGGTATGAATCGGCATGCATACAAATTAATTTACAAAAAAGTGGGATAAGCTAATTATACTTCTCTTTTTTTTTGTTGTGCTAAAAAAATGCTTGTTAGTAACTAAATTTTTCTATAATGGTACAAAAAAAAACATACAAAAAATAAGTCCTAGTAAATAAATATTGCACATCGACAGTGATAGCGGAAGCACTATGGGTCACTAAAACATCAGAATTGAATATCCCTGACACATTTCAGTGAAGATTCATTAAAGCCTCACTTAAGGCACAGTATACTTAAATGCATTTAAGAACATTATTTTAATTTAATTATGCCTGAAAAGTTTTTGTGAAATAAAGAAAATAAAAATACCTGCTGCACCTTTTCATAGCTCATCATCTCCTCGGTGACCTACAGCTGCGTGTTTATTAGAAGTAAGTCTGAAACACGCCCCCTTTAGTCACATGGGCAGAGAGTGATTGTTCTGTCAGCTAAAGACATGCTTTGTGACTGATTCATAGCCTATCACGGCTCTAGTAGGGAATTACGGCTTTAGACTCACACAGGGAGCATAAAATGTTTAAGATTTCTCCTGTTATTCCATTGTTGATTTGTTAAAGCATCCAGTATTTCAGGACTGATGGATTTCCTGGAGTGTGGTCCTCTCTTGATTTTGGAATTACCTTGAGACATGCAACATGATTCTTGCACTGAGTGAAATACAGCTGTGCCATACTTGCCTGGATGGCCAATGGTTATTTGTATGACTTCAAACTAACAAGGTGGTAGGGCCGGCTTTTTAGAAAGGTTACAAAGGCCCAGGTCTTGGGCAGCAGCTGGTCAAGGAGTGGCTAATCATGGAAGAGGGAAATAGAGAGGTGCAGTCCAAGGGAACTGAAGGGTGCTGCTGTACATGCATGTTAGACATGGAAGTGGGGACTGCACATGAAATAGGAGGGGGGTGCTGCACATGAATGAGAAGCCACAAGAAAGTTGGCTAGGGGCGGAAAAAGTATTAATCTGCTAAACCTTGCAAGGTGAGTGAAAGATGGGGGAGCAGACAGATGGAGGTTGCTAAGGAGGATATGAGGATGTATGCACTGGTGCAGCTGGTATTTGCCTGCAATATTTGCAATTAGCTTATAAAAAAAACGCATCATTGATTTAAAATTATTATTATTAAATGCATAACCATGGGCTTAAAGTGCTTGGTTACGTGGATGCTGGATGCAGAGAAGCAACATTTGGTTCTCTTGTTTTGGATGATGCTAGACCAACCTCAGGGTACCACCAAGAGTAAATAACAATCAGTGGATGGATGTTGCCCAAATATGGCAGCTTGATGTGACCCCTAATAGTCAAGGAGATGCAAATAATCCTGGCTTCCATACAAACTGTGTGAAGCTTGGAATGGGCCAATCAAAATCAACAGGAAGTTCATTACACTGGCCCAATTCTAAGCTGCATAAAATTTGCATTAAATCTGCTTTCTCCGTGTATGTGTGTATGTGTGTGTGTGTGTGCGCGTGTTGAGGGTGGGGTTATTTCTTGGATGTTTTTGGAAATTTCTGTGATTTCTCCCTTTAACTGCAGGAAAAGTATTTTAATTTTGGATAGTGCTGATTTGAACCTCTTTCGCCTTTGCAAATATATATACAATTTAATAACAGATTCTTTGGTGAAAACAGTGTTCAGGAGAGATTTCCACCTTTAGCGAGATTTTGTCTCACTTCCTGTCTTTGGGATCTCTGTGGCTTTAAAGTGTACCTACGACCAACACAACAAAAGGATTTATATTTACCTGGGGCCTCCACCCATCTATAGTCCATGGGCTCCTTTGGTATCCATCAAGTCCCTTCTGCCTCTGGCAGCCTCGATAAAGTGCCAAACTGAGCCAGTTGAGGACTGCTGCGCATGCGCAACCACATGCCTCCTTGGTTGTGCTTGCATGGCTGGGAGAGTCATGTCCCTGGTTACAAGCCTTAACTAGCTGCGCAAGGGACTGTGAGCAACTAGGTGTGCATGCAGGGCCTCGCATGTTCAGTAGCCCCTGACTAGGCTAGTCACGGACTTTACCAAGGCTGCCAGCTGTGGAATGAATGGGACCGGATGGACACTAAGATAGCCCACGGACTACTAAGCTGGAGGAAGCCCCAAGTATAAATCTTTTTTGTGTGTTGATCGAAGGTTTACTGTAAAGGGTTACTCCGCTTTAGTTTAAAAATCTATATAAAATATTTCAGCACTGTGTAATTAATTTTCTGACGGAATACCATTTAAATAACTTCCAAATTCAGATGCACATTCCTGAAACCATCAGCAAAAGAACTTAAAGGGTTGCGCTTCTTTAGTAACAGAAATCTATATAACATATATCATCATCATCATGCAAGTCATTTTGTAACTGAATGCCATTAAATATTATCTTACAACTTCAGTCTTCAGCTTCTATAATTTTTTAGGAACCTTGCTGGAAACCATGGCAACAGTATATGAGTTTGGTGTTAAAGATAACTAAAATTCTCCTCTTTGTTTTGTTCAAAAGCACATAGCAGCAAGTAAGATTTACTACATCCCTTTTCATCTCTATAGCATAGCTGGGTTTTCTGACACATTGATTCCACAAACAGGAGGGATCTTACACATATCTAGGGATCCTGGCTCTGTGTACGAACAGTGGGAAGTAATCACTCCCATCTCACTAGCAGCTTAGAGCTACGTAAGGCAACTTTTATAGTAAAACATACATGGGTCCAGAGCACAGCCTGGGTGTACAAGAGTAATGTACATGTACAATGTACATGTATATCTGTATAATACACATTGTGTTGTGAAATATATGGAGATTATTTCATAGGGATTTTTATCCTCTTTGGAGAAGCGGAGATACACTTATAGTTCAAAACTGGTGGTACACAAAAAGTAAGGGACAGCAATAAACGCTCTCTTCCCCGTTACATAAAAATAGTTTGATTGCTGTCACTGCTCCAGCTTAAAGGACGACTAACACAAAATTTGTTAAATTCAAAATATACATGTATTAGTTGTACATTTGTCCCTGAGCAAAATACATAATAAATCATGTTTTCCTATGTTCCTGTCACTTACAGTAGGCAAAAGAAATGTAACAGATTTCACAGATTTTGAACTAATCTGTCTTACGGAGGATTTTCAGCAATTTCAATATTTTCAAAAGCACTACCGAATGCAAACAGCACACTCCAACTGCAGGAATAGTCCTTCCAGCACCATTATAAAGGTCCTTTAAAAGGAAGTGCTTTTGAAAACAATATACAGTAGAAAATATTGAAAATATTGAGAATCCCTCATGAGGAGATGGGCTAGTTCAAATGCTGTCAGATTTTACTAACTGTACTACTGTAAGTGACAGCTATATAGAAAAATATAACTGTATAGTGCCTTTCACTCTAGGCCAGATGTACAACTAACACACATTTTTTTTTTAAAACATTTTTACAAAAATGGTTGTCCTTTAAGTGGTTTAACTCCTTCTAATCAAGACAGGAAGTCAAGTAAATGTTTAAATATGACAGAAATAAAACATGAAAAGAGGTGCTTGCTTTGATTCACACTATCCAAAACTAAAAATATTTTCTCCTTTAGTTAGTTTTAAATTCCCAGGTGAACAACCCCCCATGTTGGTCATCCATGTTGGTCATCCATGTTGGTCAGTCCAACCAGCAATTCAGAATGAAAGCACTTTAAGTATTGAATTCTTGAAAATTGAAAACTCAGATTTAGCTATTTTGATCACAAAAGCAATCCAGTTAGGCAATCTAAGCATGTATTGCAAGCTTAAAGGGAACCTGAGACGGGGGATTTAAAAAAAAATACATACCCTGGGCTTCCTCCAGCTCCCTGCAGGCTGATTGCCATCCTCCTGCGCTGCCTTGTTCCTCCGCAATTTGGCCCGGAAAGTCCTTCGGTCTGGGGCGTATTGCACATGCACAACCCAGCCAGCACCTGTGCCGACTGGCTCCAACTGAAGAACTTTCCGGGCCACATTGCAGAGGATTCAGGTGGTGCAGGAGGACAGCGAGGGAGTGATCAGTCTGGACAGGGCTGGAGGAAGCCCTAGGTATGTATAATTTTTTTTTAAATCCCCCCATCTTAAGTGCACTTTAAGGCAGCTGGAGCTTCAACCACGCAGTGAAGGATGCAACAAACGTGTTCTACATACATTGAATCTTTATTTTTGTTGTTTTGGAGAGGAGAGGAAGGAAAGATGGGAGAAGCTTCCAGTTTGATCATGATAGTATTTTGCATTTTGTGTGATATAGATACATGAATGCCTCACACAGATGTGTACTAAACCAATGTATCTGTGTTTGAATACTCTCAAACCCACCCAAAATGTTTATTTTTGTTTTTTGGGGGGTTGGAATATGGCTTCAGACTCATTCAGGTTTTTACTACTGTACTGATTAAGTAAGGGTGTATTCATACTGTGTGGTGTATGCACTAAACTGCGTACAGCAGAATAACGTGCGAAAAGTCTTACGCACGATGAGTAGAGTGTAATGCATTGTATGCAATGTATTGCATTCTGCTCTACTCATTGTATGGTAAGACTTTACGCATGCTATTCTGCTGTATGCACTTTAGCCCATACACCCTTATGCATTTTGCATTATAATGCATGCAATACCGCATTTGAAGTCACTGGCCATGCAGATGCATGAGCTGAATACTCCCAAATAGACACACAGATGATACTAACAAGTGAGAGGGATATGGAGGCTGCCATATTTATGTCCTACAACAGTGTTTCGCAACCCTGTCCTCAAGGCCCACCAACAGTGCATGTTTTGTGGAAATCCACACAAATCTAGTCAAACATTCGTCAAACATCTGATCTGCATGCTTGTTCAGAGTCCATGGCTCAAACTATTAGAGGCAGAGGATCAGCAGAACAGCCAGGCTATTCACATTGTTTGAAAGGAATTAAACAGCCTTTATATCCCTCACACTTCAGATGTCCTTAAGGTTAAAGAGAAACTCTGACCAAGAATTGAACTTTATCCCAATCAGTAGCTGATACCCCCTTTTACATGAGAAACCTATTCCTTTTCACAAACAGACCATCAGGGGGCGCTGTATGACTGATATTGTGGTGAAACCCCTCCCCCAAGAAACTCTGAGGGCCGTGGTACACCTGGCAGTTTCCTGTCTGTGAACCTTGTTGCATTGTGGGAAATAGCTGTTTACAGCTGTTTCCAACTGACAAAAAAAGCATGCAGCAGCTACATCACCTGCTAACAGTAAAAATGTCACCATGTGATAAATGTCAGAATGTAAATCAGGGAAAGGAAAGATCTTACAATGGGCAAACACTGACTAAATCATTGATACATAATTATTGTAAAAATGAAGCACTTTTTTATTACATTATTTTCACTGGAGTTCCTCTTTAATGTCCCACATGGTGTGGTGTCGATTGTCCTGCGGCTGGGGAGCTCACAGCAGGACAATTGGACTGTACCATTTCCCCTTGCACATTACCCCACAGCAAATCGGCGCCACATCGGCACCATTGACTCCAATGCACATGCCTGCCGCGCAGTACCATTTATACCGCTCGGCAATGCACTGCAGAATCTGTGTCTCCTCTGCCAGTCTCATAAAGACTAACAGCCACTGTGATGGGGAGAGCGAGCGGTGACAGAGAGCCACGCATTGTCATGGTGAGAAAGAGGTCTTCAATCCTTTGTATGAACCTAAAAGCAAAGAAAAAAATGGTTAGCTGGTGTTGGCCTTCAAGTCTAGTTTCACACTGGGATGTTGCATTGCGTTGCATTTTAATATATACATAACACAACCATAAACAACATTTGTGGCAGCATGCAATGTAACACTAGTAAAAAAGCAACTGACCAATGTGCACCTTCATTGATTGACAAAAGCATCTTAAAGGGAACCTGAAGTAACAACTATTATGGAGGCTGCCATATCTATTTCCTTTTAAACAATGCCAGTTGCCTAACAGACCGCTGATCTTCTGTCTCTAATACATTTTGCCATAGACCCTGAACAAGCATGTAGATCAGATGTAAAGTATCATTGGTCAGTGACTGGCCAATCGTAATTGAAAGCGTGTACCAGGATTTAGGGTGTGTATACATCCAATTTTGATTGGCCAATAACTGACCAAATTTACCACTTCTCGTAGTGTGAGAGCCAACAGATTTTAAATACTAGGAACAGATTGCATAGGTAAGCTCTCATACAAGACACAAGTGGTAAAACCATCCAATCATTGTCCAATCAAAACTGGATGTGTATACAGACCCTTAAGTCTGGTACTCAGTTTCAATTATGATTGGCCAATCACTGACCAATCTTACCACCTCCATGTAGTATGAGGGTCAACAGATATTAAATGCTATGAGAGATTGTGTAGATAAACTGGGGGTAAAATTGATCAGTGATTGGCCAATCATAATTGAAAGTGTGTACCAGGTGTGAACAGTGTGAAAATTTGGAGGGTTTTTTAACTTAACAGATTCAATGATTTCCAAAGATGTGTACAAGCAGAGCCATTTTACATACCGGTCATTTATTGTTAACTTATTTATGCTGATCACAGACATCAAAATAGCACATAGGCTTATATAGAACTGGTCATTTACAAGTAGTTTCTTTATTTAAAACTTTCACACAGACATATCACTAAACATATATGCACTTTACCAAGGTTTAATTCGTTTTTCAAATTTTTAATGAATTTCATTACAATTATTATAAGCAAAGGGGATGATAAAAAAAAAGACCTTCTATAAAAATACGGTCATGCGTGGCTGTTTGTGAACACTTGAATTTCTCAATTTATGCATAAATATTGCTGAGAACAAGATCTGTTTTTCATGCACATCCTTAAACTAGATGAGAAGCCACTTAGAGGAGTCCAAAACATAACACTTGTTCATGTATTTATTGAGGAATATTATTCACTACATACAGTATTTGTATGGGGCAAAAGTCTGTGAACTTCTTTCAATGTGACTGGGCTGAAAAAAAAAAAAAAAAGAGCAGTAATTGTTTTCATTAGATCCTGTTTGGTGAGGCTGAAATAAGTAATACATTAAAGAATAGGGGAATTAAAATACATCCAACGTGATAACCACACCAAAGTCTCTACTAAAACGTCCACAGGGTATGTATTTTTATTGGAAAACAAACATTTAATGCACAATTTAGTACCAATGCAAACAAATATCCATCCCATATAACCGAAAACACTGAAGAAAAGGTGGGAAAAACTCCTGCTAAAGAAAGAGTGACTTTTTTTAATCCCACAATCAGAACTAACTTTGAGCTTGCCTGAGAGCACAGTGAGCAGCTTCCTGTTGGTGCAATCACATGATCAGTCTCCAAGGGAGACTGCAAGGTTGTGAGGAGGTAGAGACCCGGATGAATCCCCCCCTCCCCCCCCACCCCGCACAGACACACATACTGGTAAAAAGTAAGTGCTGGGGGAACATGAGTGAACGCATTAAGGGCCTGAGCCCACTGATGTAGTTGTGTCCGCTTTTCAGTTACACATCAATGTGAGATGCTGAAAAGTGGACATAAGCGGATACAACTGCATCAGTTGGCTCAGGCCCTTATGGATTGGAAAGCATTACTATTAGGTGGTGAATTAGGGGTACCATTTGAAATCAACCTCTGGTAGCTAGGACTGTTGCAAGAGGTTTCAGAAACTGAGAAGTCCTGCCTGCAGGAAGAAAGACACTATGCAATTATGATGAAGCCACACCCCAAGCCATGCTGCAGAGGACAATCACTACAGGACAGTGCTAAACTAGTCAGCGCTAGCCCAGATCAGTGTTTTTATGTTTAGGGTTTAGACAGGATTTTAGGTAGCAGTGTCAGCTTACATACTCTGAGAAACCTGAAAGGTTGACTATGGGATGGTTGACAGTGATTGCAAAGCACAACTCAGCAACCATCATGATGGACAATCTGAATATGACAAGTTCCACACTTAGACAAGATAAAACACAGAACATTTATATTTTGCTTATCTGCTCTTCTCTCAAAGCGCCAGAGCTGCAACCACTAGGACACACTTTATAGGCAATAGCAGTGTTAGGGAGTCTTGCCCAAGGTCTCCTACTGAATAGGTGCTGGCTTACTTAGCAGGAAGAGCCAAGATTCAGTGGTGGACATACGGCCGTGCAGGGGCCCATTAAGTATTTTTTTTTTTTTATATATATATATATATTTTTTTTTTTTTCCCCCGGGGGGCCCTGACTCCTATCCACCCTCCCTCCCTCACCTCGGGGGGCCCCCCTCCCGGTATGCGCGGCGGGAGAGCGGCAAACAAAGGATGTCTCCGGGTCTCCAGGCATGCGCTAGAGGCTCAGCCGCTTGGTCTCCAATATGTCAACAGAGTTGGAGACATATTGGAGACCAAGCGGCTGAGCCTCTAGCGTCTGCCTGGAGCCCTGAAGACTTCCTGTATTTGCCGCTCTCCCGCCGCGCATATCGGTAGGGGGGCCCCCCGAGGTGAGGAAGGAAGGGAGGGAGGGAGGATAGGAGTCGGGCCCCCCACCTGGATAGCTACTCAAAGGGCTACCTGCCTACCCACCCGGCTACCTAACCACCTACCCACCCGGCTACCTAACCACCTACCCACTCGGCTACCTACCCACCCACCAGGCTTCCTACCCACCCACCCGGCTACCTACCTACCCACTCACCAGGCTTCCTACCTACCTACCCATCCGACTACCTAACCACCCACCAGGCTTCCTACCCACCTACCCACCCGGCTACCTACCCACCCACCCGGCTACCTACTTACCCACCAGGCTTCCTACCTAACCACCCACCCGACTACCTAACCACCCACCCGGCTACTTACCCACCCACCAGGCTACCTACCCACCTGGCTACCTAACCACCTACCCACCCGGCTACCTACCCACCCACCAGGCTACCTACCCACCCGACTACCTACCCACCCGGCTACCTACCCACCCACCAGGCTTCCTACCTACCTGGCTACCTAACCACCTACCCACCCGGCTACCCACCCACCAGGCTACCTACCCACCCGGCTACCTACCCACCTACCCACCCGGCTACCTACCCACCCACCAGGCTTCCTACCTACCCACCCGGCTACCTACCCACCCACCAGGCTTCCTACCTACCTACCCACCCGGCTACCTACCTAACCACCCACCCGGCTACCTACCCACCCGGCTACCTACCTACCTACCCACCTGGCTACCTACCTAACCACCCACCCGGCTACCTACCGGGCTAGTTACCAACCCACCAGGCTACCTACCCACCCACCCGGCTACCCACCTACCAGGCTGCCTACCTACCTACCCACCCACCCACCAGGCTACCTACCTACCCATCCACCCACCAGGCTACCTACCTACCTACCGGGCTAGTTACCAACCCACCCACCAGGCTACCTACCCACCAGGCTACCTACCATCCCACCCACCAGGCTACCAACCCACCCACCCACTCACCCAGCCACCCACCAGGCTACATATCCACCCAACCACCCATGGGAGCTGCGCGCCGGATGGAGGCTGGGACAGGAGGTCTGCTGCTGCAGGTGAGTAAATGTTTTTGTTTTTTTATTTATATTAGCAGGTGTATGTTCTGGGCAGGTCTGCCACATGATTGCATGTATTTTCTGCGCAAATCTGCCGACATGATTGCATGTATTTTCTGGGCATATCTGCCGACATGATTGCACGTATTTTCTGGGCATATCTGCCGACTTGATTGCACGTATTTTCTGGGCATATCTGCCGACATGATTGCACGTATTTTCTGGGCATATCTGCCGACATGATTGCACGTATTTTCTGGGCATATCTGCCGACATGATTGCACGTATTTTCTGGGCATATCTGCCGACATGATTGCACGTATTTTCTGGGCATATCTGCCGACTTGATTGCACGTATTTTCTGGGCATATCTGCCGACTTGATTGAACGTATTTTCTGGGCATATCTGCCGACTTGATTGCACGTATTTTCTGGGCATATCTGCCGACATGATTGCACGTATTTTCTGGGCATATCTGCCGACTTGATTGCACGTATTTTCTGGGCATATCTGCCGACTTGATTGCACGTATTTTCTGGGCATATCTGCCAACTTGATTGCACGTATTTTCTGGGCATATCTGCCGACTTGATTGCACGTATTTTCTGGGCATATCTGCCGACATGATTGCACGTATTTTCTGGGCATATCTGCCGACATGATTGCACGTATTTTCTGGGCATATCTGCCGACTTGAGAAAACCTGCACAATTATGTGAATTTTCTGGGGAAAGGGTCACCAAAACTTGGGCCCACTGTCTTTGCGTTGCACTTTTCAAGGGAACATTAGGTGAGAATAATCTTGAGGCTGTCATATTTCTCTCCTTTTGAAGCAATACCAGTTGCCTGGCTGCCGTGCTGGTCCTCTGCTTCTTATTCTTTCAACCATAGACCCTGAACAAGCATGCAGCAGGTCAGGGGTTTCTGACAATATTGTCAGAACTGAGAAGATTAGCTGCATGCTTGTTGCTGGTGTTGCTTGTGCAATTCAGTTTATTACTGCAGCCAAATAGATCAGCAGGGCCGCCAGGCAACTAGTATTGTTTAAAAGGAAATAAACCCTCACCCCGTCTTCGCTTTAAGTTAGCTCCGCCCTCATCCGGTCATTGCCACGCCCATTTTTTTTTGCCGCGGCGCTACGCGCCGCAGGTCCTATCCGCACGTATTTTTTGCCGCAGGTTGTAGCCACGCCCATATTTTGCCGCAGGTCGTAGGGGGCCCACAATTACAATTTTGCACAGGGGCCCACTGCTGGCTGTGTCCGCCACTGCCAAGATTCAAACCCAGGTCTCCTGACTATAATGATCCAGTAAAGTGATAAGCCACAACTATAGCATATCCATAGCTTAAATCCCTAGTTACAGCTCCTGGATCTTTCATTGTTAGTAAAGCCGGAAAGGGGAATTTGCCGTTACTCACATCATTTCCATAACTGATGCAGCTGTACCAGGAACATTCCCTTTAGAAAGGTTAGTCATGTGACCAAGTGATCTGTAAACAAACTATGGAGCTCAAAGAAGTGTGGGTGTTGCATCCCCAGCATAGAATTTGCTCACCTCCTCTGTGTCTACTTCTTGTGGAGCACAGGGATATGGGCAGTCTTTGCTCTGTGAGGGAAATATTAGCTGAAGCTCCCTTCCAGCTTCTCCCTGATTAGCTAATGTGGATGGTAAATGGATAAGAGAAAATTAGGACAGCTTAAAGACTTGGTGTTATCTTATGCTGGGTACACACCATGCGTTTTCCTGCTCGATCCACGGGTTGATCGCAATCGATTCGATTATTTACGACGTGCTTCATTTGGGTTTCGATCGTTCCTGCCGTTGATTTGCATGTTAATTATGCAAAATCGATGTTAGGAACAATCGAAACCTGAATCGAGCACGTCGGAAATAATCGAATCGATCCCGATTGACTCGCGGATCGAGCGTGAAAACGCATGGTGTGTACCCAGCATTAGACAGGCAGCTTCTGACAATGACACAGAAGGAAAGTTTTATAGACAACAGATAGCCTTTTAATACAAGAATAATCATGCCAAAGTGATTTATGTGCAATACACAAAACATTGTCCTTTGGAATTTATCATACGTTCTGCACAATTGGGGTGATTCACCATCCAGCAGAAAAACTGCTTTGCGCCAGTAGCGCAACGCGTGTTACAATAGTAACACATGCTTTACCTACATAATGAGAAGAAGAGAACACCAAGAGCCCATTATAGTGTAGTATGTACTGGTAATGGAAGATTTATAGAGTAATTAAAAATGTAATACAAACCAGGGTTACCATTAGGCAACCACTTCAAGGCAGGTGGGGAGATTGTCCTGACCCCACTCAGGATTAAGAAGTCGCTCTCTGTAGTAGAAGAAGGAAGAGGGTACAACCCTCCACCTAGGGTGGACTCAATGTAGCAATAAGATAACAGAGGCGCCAAAAGGATAAAAGGGACTAAATGAGCTTAACCACTTGCCGACCGCACGCTTATACCGTGCGTCGGCAAAGTGGCAGCTGCAGGACCAGCGACGCAGTATTGCGTCGCCAGCTGCAGGCTGATTAATCAGGAAGCAGCCGCTCGCGCGAGCGGCTGCTTCCTGTCAATTCACGGCGGGGGGCTCCGTGAATAGCCTGCGGGCCGCCGATGGCGGCTCGCAGGCTAAATGTAAACACAAGCGTAAATAATCCGCTTTGTTTACATTGTACGGCGCTGCTGCGCAGCAGCGCCGTAAGGCAGATCGGCGATCCCCGGCCAATCAGCGGCCAGGGATCGCCGCCATGTGACAGGGGACAGCCTGTCACTGGCGGCACAGGACGGATAGCGTCCTGTGCAGCCCGGTCACCAGGGGGGGCCAGGTAGGAGAGGGAGGGGGAGGATTTCGCCGCGGAGGGGGGCTTTGAGGTGCCCCCCCCGCAACACCCGGCAGGCAGGAGCGATCAGACCCCCCCAGCACATCATCCCCCTAGTGGGGAAAAAAGGGGGGGCAATCTGGTCGCTCTGCCTGCACCCTGATCTGTGCTGGGGGCTGCAGAGCTCACCCAGCACAGATCAGCTAAAACAGCGCTGGTCCTTAAGGGGGGGGTAAAGGGTGGGTCCTCAAGTGGTTAAAAAACAATTTGGTAATAGACGAGGCAGTGGTGGACTTACCCCCTCCAAGCAGAACACACGACTGTAGATTTTCAGTAAAAAAAACCTTTATTGGGTACTCCAAAATAAAGTGCAACGTGTTTCGCAGGTTAAACCTGCTTCCTCAGGCAATACAGATAGGAGTAAAAAAGCATCTGCTAGTAACATCAAAGCTGAGCGCCGCCGCCTACATAATGCAAGTTGCGCTGTGCAACTATATTTTACATCACTAGCAAAATTACCAGTAAAACTTCCATACACACTGGCGGTTGGTGAATGCACTCTAATATGAGCTGGAAGAACTTGTAGTGATAGAGATAAGGAGCTGTCATGGTTATTTTCCTTCAATAAATAGTACTTGGGTCTCTGTTGAGAATCTAGCATGTGTACAAGTGGATCATTTCAACCGAGCGCAGGACAAGGACATTGTTCTTCTACTCACCCACCGGCTCCATGCCGCTCAATCATGTAACATGTCATCTGTTTTCTTCCCCCCTCCACAGCAACTGAATGCATCACTAGCCTGCAGGCTAGCAACATGTCTGTACAGACTCTGCCCAGAACTATTGCCTGATAGGTTGCTTGCCTATCCCTGGAGAACAACAGTCCTCATTTATGTGTATGAGGCTTAAAGGACCACTATCAGGAAAAATTGTAAATTTAAAATACATGAAAAGACAAGACAAATAACATTTATATTGTGCTTTTCTCCTGGCGGACTCAAAGCGCCAGAGCTGCAGCCACTAGGACACACTCTATAGGCAGCAGTGTTAGAGAAACTTGACTAAGGTCTCCTACTGAATAGGTGCTGGCTTACTGAACAGGCAGAGCTGAGATTCAAACCCTGGTCTCCTGTCAGAGGCACAGCCCTTAACCATTACACCATCCAGCCAAAGACATATATAAGAAGTACATTTCTCCCAGAGTAAAATGTGCTATAAATTACTTACTTCTCCTATGTTGCTGTCACTTACAGTAGATAGAAGAAATCTGACAGGTTTTGGACTAGCCCATCTCCTCATGGGAAATTCTCCAGGTTTTCCTTATTTTCAAAAGCACTTAGTGAACAGCAGTTGCACAGTAAAACTGCCAGAATAGTGTGCAAACAGGTCAGGACGGGTGGCCTGCATCTATGCATAGATCCTTTCCAGGGAGTGCTTTTGTGAAGAATAAATAAAATACTGAGAAGCCCCATGAAGAGCTGGACTAGTCAAAAACCTGCCAGTTCCATCTGATTTCTACTACCTACTGTAAGTGACAGCAACATAGGAGAAAAATCAATTTATAGCTCGTTTTACTCTGGAAGAAACATATGTCTTATTTGTATATGTTTACATGTATTTTAAGTTATAAATTTTTTCGTGATAGTGGTCCTTTAAGAGGCTACTGAAGCTAAAATATAAAAATGACAGGCAGCTGAAATGTTTTAAAGGCAATTAACAAGGCATCCTCCATATTCCTCTTACTTCAGATTTCCGTTAAAGAGAACCCCAGGTGGGTTTGTGAAATCATATTAGGTCCCCTATAAAAAAAGCGCAAGGCTAGCGACACACGGATTGTCATTAGCCTGCTATTTACCTCTGCCTGTCAATCACCGCCGTTCCCCCGCCTCCTGTATAGCGCGGCTCCCCGCCTGTGTCCCTTCCCTTGCTGCGTCTGTAAGCTTCCTCCAATCGGCTTACAGAGACGGGGAGGGAAAAGACACTGGCGGGGAGCCGCGCTATACTGAAGGCGGAGAGGGGAGCGGCGGTGACTGCCAGGCAGAGGTAAATAGCAGGCTAGCGACAATCTGCGTGTCGCTAGCCTGGCGCTTTTTTTAATGGGGGACAGCAGAGCCCGGGGATGGGGGGGGGGGGGGGGGCTGGATGCACAATGAAACGACACAGAGGCTGGTCATTGTATACAAAACATGCCTCGGTGTCCTAATATGATTTCACAAACCCACATCGGGTTCTCTTTAACGCTAACAATTAGTGGTGCTCAAATACCCCTTTTTAAAATTCGAGTTTGGTCGAATTCGAATAGTAAATTATTCGAGGTCAGTCGAATATTCGAGTCGAATAATTTTTACTATTCGATTCGACCTCGGACTTCGAGCTGACTATTCGAGTCGGTATTCGAGCTCATTATTCAAGCTGACTATTCGAATTGGCCTTAAATAGCTTCCAACACTTGTTTTGAGGGTGAATGATGCAAGAAACATCTTTTTTTCCAAGTAACAACAGCAAGTGATTATGTGGGGATGTTCCTTTAAAAAAAAAAAGGTGGAAAGAGAAGTTGTGTCCAGAATTTTGTTCAGTACTGTATATACTTCTTCTTCTTCTTCTTCTTCTTCTTTATCTTCTATATCTTCTTCTTCTATATCTTCTTCTTCTTCTTCTATATTGTCTTCTTCTTTTTCTTCTTCTATATCTTCTTCTTCTTCATCTTCTAATCTTCATCTTCTTCTTCTTCTTCCTCTTCTTCTTCTTCATCTTCTTCTTCTTCTTCTTCATCATCTTCTTCATCTTCTTCTTCTTCTTCTTCTTCATCTTCTTCATCTTCTTCTTCTTCATCATCTTCTTCTTCTTCTTCTTCATCTTCATCTTCTTCATCTTCTTCTTCATCTTCTTCATCTTCTTCTTCTTCATCTTCTTCTTCTTCTTCCTCTTCTTCATCTTCTTCTTCTTCATCTTCTTCTTCTTCTTCCTCTTCTTCTTCTTCTTCATCTTCTTCATCTTCTTCATCTTCTTCTTCTTCTTCATCTTCTTCTTCTTCATCATCATCTTCTTCTTCATCTTCTTCTTCATCTTCTTCATCTTCTTCTTCATCTTCTTCATCTTCTTCATCTTCTTCTTCTTCTTCTTCTTCCTCTTCTTCTTCTTCTCCTTCTTTTTCTATATCGTCTTCTTCTTCTTCACTTATTTCTCTTTCCATTTTTTTTTTAAAGAAATGCAGCTATTTTTGAGCGTAACAAATAGCTGGTGGGCGCACGCATGTTGGAAGCGCCATTGTATGTGCTCCCTGGCAGTGGAAACACACAGACAGCAGGAGGTAAATTCAGCAGCAGGAGAAGGAGGATGAGTGTGTGGCAGCAGGCAGTCAATGAGGCAGGCAGCGTGACATAATAGCCCTGGTACCTAGCGGTGATACCAGGGCTGTAAATAAACACAACAGGAGGTCCCAGACAGCGGTCGTGCAGCCCACATCGTGTCCAATACACAACTGGGACAACACAGTTTTCAACCCGGGCACCTCAGAAAAATTAAACCTTTTTTTTTGTAATGGTTTTTTGGTTTTGGTTTTACAACCAATTACACAGATATAGCTATTTTTTGACGTAATAGCTCTTGGCAGAGTGGCAGCAGAAGGTAAATCTGTGTACCCTGGCAGTGGGAAACACAGACAGACAGCAGCAGCAGCAGGAGGAGGAATGGAGGAGGAGCAGTGTGAGTGTGGCAGCAGGTAGGCAGCGTGACATAATAGCCCTGGTACCTAGCGGTGATACCAGGGCTGTAAATAAACACAACAGGAGGTCCCAGACAGCGGTCGTGCAGCCCACATCGTGTCCAATACACAACTGGGACAACACAGTTTTCAACCCGGGCACCTCAGAAAAATTAAACCTTTTTTTTTGTAATGGTTTTTTGGTTTTGGTTTTACAACCAATTACACAGATATAGCTATTTTTTGACGTAATAGCTGGTGGCAGAGTGGCAGCAGAAGGTAAATCTGTGTACCCTGGCAGTGGGAAACACAGACAGACAGCAGCAGCAGCAGGAGGAGGAATGGAGGAGGAGCAGTGTGAGTGTGGCAGCAGGTAGGCAGCGTGACATAATAGCCCTGGTACCTAGCGGTGATACCAGGGCTGTAAATAAACACAACAGGAGGTCCCAGACAGCGGTCGTGCAGCCCACATCGTGTCCAATACACAACTGGGACAACACAGTTTTCAACCCGGGCACCTCAGAAAAATTAAACCTTTTTTTTTGTAATGGTTTTTTGGTTTTGGTTTTACAACCAATTACACAGATATAGCTATTTTTTGACGTAATAGCTGGTGGCAGAGTGGCAGCAGAAGGTAAATCTGTGTACCCTGGCAGTGGGAAACACAGACAGACAGCAGCAGCAGCAGGAGGAGGAATGGAGGAGGAGCAGTGTGAGTGTGGCAGCAGGTAGGCAGCGTGACATAATAGCCCTGGTACCTAGCGGTGATACCAGGGCTGTAAATAAACACAACAGGAGGTCCCAGACAGCGGTCGTGCAGCCCACATCGTGTCCAATACACAACTGGGACAACACAGTTTTCAACCCGGGCACCTCAGAAAAATTAAACCTTTTTTTTTGTAATGGTTTTTTGGTTTTGGTTTTACAACCAATTACACAGATATAGCTATTTTTTGACGTAATAGCTGGTGGCAGAGTGGTAGCAGAAGGTAAATCTGTGTACCCTGGCAGTGGGAAACACAGACAGACAGCAGCAGCAGCAGGAGGAGGAATGGAGGAGGAGCAGTGTAAGTGTGGCAGCAGGTAGGCAGCGTGACATAATAGCCCTGGTACCTAGCGGTGATACCAGGGCTGTAAATAAACACAACAGGAGGTCCCAGACAGCGGTCGTGCAGCCCACATCGTGTCCAATACACAACTGGGACAACACAGTTTTCAACCCGGGCACCTCAGAAAAATTAAACCTTTTTTTTTGTAATGGTTTTTTGGTTTTGGTTTTACAACCAATTACACAGATATAGCTATTTTTTGACATAATAGCTGGTGGCAGAGTGGCAGCAGAAGGTAATTCTGTGTACCCTGGCAGTGGGAAACACAGACAGACAGCAGAAGGGCAGTACACAGCAGCCCACTGTAGGTGTAAAATGTGTGGCTGCAGGCGACGTAATAGTCAAAGTGAACCAGGTTGGCTTAGTGAGCAGGAGCCAGGAGGTGGTAAAGGGTGGTAAGGCACATTAACGATGGTTCTTAGCCAGTTCATGTCCCCCTCTCGCCGACAACAGGGGCCAGGAACTCGCCTTCCACCCACGCCTGGTTCATCTTCAGAAACGTCAGTCTGTCCACAGACTTGTGAGACAGACGTGAGCGTTTCTCGGTGACCACGCCACCAGCTGCACTGAAGCAGCGCTCGGACAGCACGCTGGAAGGGGGGCAGGACAGCACTTCCAGGGCGTACTGCGCCAGCTCGCTCCAGATCTCCAGGCGCTTGACCCAATACTCCATGGGATCAACAGGGGCATCGCTGTCAAGCCCGCTGTAGGACCCCATGTAGTCAGCCACCATGCGGGTCAGGCGCTGGGTGTGACCGGAGGAGGATGCTGCTGCATGCACCTCCTCTCTAGTCACTGCTGCCGGAGCCTCTACAGTCCTGTAGAGCTCGTGGCTGAGAGACAGCAGGTCTGTGGGGCGCTTGCTGCTGGATGCAGGCACCTGCTGCTGCCTCTGTGCTGGCTGCTGGACAGTGAGGGTGGAAGACTGGGGGAAGGCTTCCTCCAAGCGCTCAACAAGAGCCTGCTGCAAGCTCCTTATTTGTTGCGCTGGGTCTCCTCCTGCAGGCGGCAGGAACTGGCTCAACTTCCCCTTGAGGCGTGGGTCCAACATCATGCTGATCCAGATGTCCTCCCTCTGCTTCATCTGGATCACCCTGGGGTCTCTGCGCAGGCACGTCAGCATGTGCGCTGCCATTGGGAAGAGGCGGGCCACGTCTGCTGGCACATCGACGGCAGTGCTGCTGTCCTCATCCTCCTCCTCTGCCTCGTCAGCCTCATCCTCTCTCCACCCCCGCACCAACTCAGCTGCACTGTGCTGCTCCCCCTCATCAGCAGCAAGGTCAGGGACCTCCACCAAGTCCTCCTCCTCCTCCCCCTCAGAGGTGGACTGTGCAGCTGCTTGCCGCTCCTGCTGGTCTAAGGCTGCCGCTCCCTGTTCCAGCAAAGCATCGAGGGCCCTGTTCAGCAGACAAACCAGGGGCACCCACTCGCAGACCATAGCATGGTCCCTGCTCACCATGTTAGTGGCCTGCAGAAAGGGAGCCAGCACTAAGCACACCTGCTGCATGTGCCTCCAGTCATCATCGGGGACGATGGACGGGATGTTGCTGGTCTTGTCCCTTCTCTGAGCGGCGGAAACAGTGGCCAGGGCAAGGTACTGTTTGACAGCGCGCTTGTGTTCAACCAGACGCTCCAACATCGCCAGGGTGGAGTTCCAGCGAGTCGGAACGTCAAGGATCAGCCGATGCCGTGGCAGATCCAGCTCCTTTTGCACGTCTTCCAGGCTCGCACAGGCTGCAGCCGAGCGCCGGAAGTGACGCACAACGTTCCTTGCCGTTTCCAGGTGTTCGCCCATCCCCTGGTAGGTGCGCAAGAACTTCTGCACCACCAGGTTCAGCACGTGGGCAAGACAGGGGATGTGGGTCAGGTTTCCCCTGTCTATTGCGGCAACCAGATTGGCCCCATTGTCGGCCACCACCTCTCCGACTCTGAGGCCTCTGGGGGTCAGCCAAATCCTCTCCTGCTCCTGGAGTTTGGCCAACACATGGGTTGCCGTCAGCTTGGTCTTCCCAAGGCTGACCAAGTGCAGCAGCGCTTGGCAGTGGCGGGCCTTCACGCTGCTGCTGAGGCGGGGGGTTTGGCCAGGTGTGCCGGAGGATGGCAGAGGATCGGAGGAACCTGCTGCAGTTCCCCTGACCCTGCGGGGTGGCACCACCCACTGTGTTGCTGCTGTGCCCGCTGCTGCTCTCCCATCCTCACCCCCTTCCACCAAGCTGACCCAGTGGACAGTGAAGGACAGGTAGCGGCCTGTCCCGAAGCGGCTGCTCCAGGAGTCCATGGTGACGTGGACCCTTTCACCAACCGCGTGCTCCAGCACTCGCTCCACATTGGCCATCACAAAGCGGTGCAGTGCAGGAATGGCCTTGCGGGAGAAAAAGTGTCTGCTGGGGAGCTGCCAGTCTGGGGCTGCGCAAGCAAGCAGCGCACGAATGTCGCTCCCCTCCTGCACGAGCGTGTACGGCAGGAGTTGGGAGCACATGGCCCGTGCCAGCAAGCCATTCAGCTGCCGCACGCGACGGCTGCTGGGAGGCAGAGCCCTAACCACCCCCTGGAAGGACTCGCTCAAAAGGCTCTGGCGTGGCCTTTTGCTGGCACGGGAATCAGCAGACACAGCGGAGGAGGCCACTGAGGACTGGCTGCCAGAACAGGCCTCAGTGTCGGCGGCAGGAGTTGCAGAGGGGGGAGGAGCAGTGCGTTTCCGCACTCCTGCTGGTGCTGCTGGAGGAGCAGGAGGGCGGGTGGCTGCTGTTGCTGCTGCTGCTGCTGCTGAAGGCTGTGCAGTGATGGGTGTGGTGCCACTGCCAGCACCAGATGCCTTCAGCCTCTGGAACTCCTCATGCTGGTGGAAATGTTTCGCAGCAAGGTGGTTGATGAGCGAGCTGGTGCTGAACTTTAAGGGGTCTGCACCTCTGCTCAACTTCCGCTGACAGTGGTTGCAAGTGGCGTACTTGCTGTACACAGTGGGCATGGTGAAATATCGCCAGATTGGTGACAGAAACATCCCCCTACGGCATGGAAGCGCTGCTGCCTGTCTCCCTGTGGTGGTTGGGGGGGGGGGCTTGGGTGCGGCTGGTGGTGGTACTGGCGGATGCTGCTGCTGCTGCTGCTGAGCCTGAGACACCAGCAGGCTGTGGGACCTGCCTACTGCTGCCAATGCTTGCAATGATGCGCCTCCTTGCAAGGCCCACAAGCGCATCCTCCTCCTCCTCCTCAGAGCTGCTGAGGACGACATCCCCTGGAGGTGGTGGCACCCAGTCTCTGTCTGTCACCGGGTCATCATCATCCTCCCCCTCCTGAAACATGTCCTGCTGGGATGATGACCCCCCAAACTCCTCTCCTGATGCATGGATGGGCTGCTTGACTGTCGCCACAGTCTTGCTGTCCAATCCCTCATCCCCCAAAGTGCCCATCAGCATCTCCTCCTCAAGATCGCCAACAACAGCAGACAATTTACTCATGATGCCTGGGGTCAAAAGACTGCTGAATGACAGGTCGGCGAGTGACGGTGAACTGGCCTCCTCCCCAGACCCTGCTGGGCGGCTGCTGCGAACAGGAGTGGTGGTGGTGGTGGTGAGGGTGGAGGCCTCGGATGCAGAGCTGATGGCGGGCTGCTCATCCTCCGTCATGAGTTGCACCACAGTGTCTGCATGCTTTTCCTCAATGGGACGTTTCCGACCCGGCTGGAGGAAAATCGGAGCAGGTGCTACATGCTGCTGCTGCTGTGTCTCTGCAGCGTGAGTTGCAGATGCTCCTGCTGGGCGGCGCCCAAGGCGTCCACGGCCAGTGGCTATGGGAGGAATGTTAGCCACTGATGCTGCTGCTGCGGAACTGTGCATGGTGGCGCGGCCGCGGCCTGCCACAATGCTGCTCCCTCTCCTCCTGATTCCCTTGCTGCCCTTCCCCTTGCCCAAACCGCGCTGGCTGCCACTTCCAGACATCTTCGATGTTTTGGGCGTATAGACAAAAGTTTTTTAAAAGGGCGGGTGAAAAGTGGGGTACTTTAATGGAGTGGGTTGGTGGGTGAGGTGACTGAGTGAGTGTCCCTAGTACAGTAAGTAAGTAGTAACAGTCAGGAAGTACAACTAGCAGTTACAATAATCAGTAGTAATCACAAGTAAATTTAGTGTGTGTACACTACAGACAGTGAGTGCACGCACGCGCAAACACGCGTAGGAGCTAGCCTATGAACAGTGACTGAGTGAGTGTCCCTAGTACAGTAAGTAAGTAGTAACAGTCAGTAAGTACAACTAACTAATTACAATAATCAATTAGTTATCAGAAGGAAATAGAGTGTGTGTAGTGTGTACACAGACAGTGAGTGCACACACGCAGGAGCTAGTAGCCTATGAACAGTGACTGAGTGTCCTAGACTCCTAGTACAGTAAGAGTAAGTAGTAACAGTAAGTACAACTAACTAATTACAATAAGCAATCAGTAATCAGAAGGAAATAGAGTGTGTGACTGTGTGTAGTGTGTGTACACAGACAGTGAGTGCACACACGCAGGAGCTAGTAGCCTATGAACAGTGACTGAGTGTCCTAGACTCCTAGTACAGTAAGAGTAAAGCAGGCCATACACTGGCTCGATTCACGGCCGTTTCGACAGCAGATCCGATCCTGGGATCGGATCTGCTGCCAATCGCTTGCGCTAAACGCACCCGCCGATCCGATTCCCTCCCGAAATCGGATCGGACCGTCGATCGCGCCGTGCGGGAAATTACCCTCGATCGCCCGGCGGTAGGAGCGCGTCGCTTGCGGCGTACGATTCGGGCCCGATCCGAGCATGTATACATTACCTGAAGCTGGCTCCGGGGTCCTCTTCTCCTCGCTGCACCGCATTTCCGCATCTCCCAGTGTACGCTTATACTTCCTGTGTCACTCCGGTGACCAGGAAGTTGAAATAGAGGGCGCTCTATTTGAACTTCCTGGTCACGGAGTAACACAGGAAGCGCCGGGATGGAGCAAGAACAGCAGTGCGGTGCAGTGCAGAGAAGACGCCCGGGAGCCAGCCTCAGGTAATGTATACGGGGGGGGACAGGCGGCAGGAGCAGCTGAACAGATTGTGATCGGTTTCAGGCTGAAATCGATTCACAATCTGTTTGCAGTAAAGGCAGCCATACGATCCCTATCTGATCAGATTCGATCAGATAGGGATCTGTCAGCTGGTCGATCTAATGGCACATCGACCAGTGTATGGCCACCTTAAGTAGTAACAGTAAGTACAAACAACTAACTAATTACAATAATCAATCAGTTATCAGAAGGAAATAGAGTGTGTGCAGTGTGTGTACACAGACAGTGAGTGCACACACGCAGGAGCTAGTAGACTATGAACAGTGACTGAGTGTCCTAGACTCCTAGTACAGTAAGAGTAAGTAGTAACAGTAAGTACAACTAACTAATTACAATAAGCAATCAGTAATCAGAAGGAAATAGAGTGTGTGTAGTGTGTGTACACAGACAGTGAGTGCACACACGCAGGAGCTAGTAGCCTATGAACAGTGACTGAGTGTCCTAGACTCCTATTACAGTAAGAGTAAGTAGTAACAGTAAGTACAACTAACTAATTACAATAATCAATCAGTTATCAGAAGGAAATAGAGTGTGTGTAGTGTGTGTACACAGACAGTGAGTGCACACACGCAGGAGCTAGTAGCCTATGAACAGTGACTGAGTGTCCTAGACTCCTAGTACAGTAAGAGTAAGTAGTAACAGTAAGTACAACTAACTAATTACAATAATCAATCAGTTATCAGAAGGAAATAGAGTGTGTGTAGTGTGTGTACACAGACAGTGAGTGCACACACGCAGGAGCTAGTAGCCTATGAACAGTGACTGAGTGTCCTAGACTCCTAGTACAGTAAGAGTAAGTAGTAACAGTAAGTACAAACAACTAACTAATTACAATAATCAATCAGTTATCAGAAGGAAATAGAGTGTGTGTAGTGTGTGTACACAGACAGTGAGTGCACACACGCAGGAGCTAGTAGCCTATGAACAGTGACTGAGTGTCCTAGACTCCTAGTACAGTAAGTAGTAACAGTAAGTACAACTAACTAATTACAATAATCAATCAGTTATCAGAAGGAAATAGAGTGTGTGTAGTGTGTACACAGACAGTGAGTGCACACACGCAGGAGCTAGTAGCCTATGAACAGTGACTGAGTGTCCTAGATTCCTAGTACAGTAAGCAGTAACAGTAAGTACAACTAACTAATTACAATAATCAATTACAATAATCAATCAGTTATCAGAAGGAAATAGAGTGTGTGTAGTGTGTACACAGAAAGTGAGTGCACACACGCAGGAGCAGCTAGTAGCCTATGAACAGTGACAGTGAGTGTCCTAGTACAGTTACAGTATATAACTACAATACTAATACAATCAGTAGTAAAGGACAGCAGAAATACTGGTATAGAATAGAGAGAAATAAACAGAGGACAGGAGGACAGCTGCCCACACAGGCAAGGCCCTGAGGCCTAAAGCTGTAAGCCTGCAGCAGCTGGCCTGTCTCTATGTAACACAAAAGCTACTAACTAAAATACAATGTCTAACTAACTAACAACAATATAGGTGTGTATAGGAGGTGTATGTGAGCAAAAACGCTAGG
This sequence comes from Hyperolius riggenbachi, assembly GCF_040937935.1. NCBI lineage: Eukaryota > Metazoa > Chordata > Amphibia > Anura > Hyperoliidae > Hyperolius > Hyperolius riggenbachi. The sequence continues at coordinate 407,444,428 of NC_090649.1, read as the reverse complement.
TAAATGACCACAATAGAGCTCTTGCTAAGCCAAAGCACAAAGGAGCAATTCTCTCTCTGTACAAGTCTCAGGCAAGCACGGAGAAACCTAACATGGCGGCCGCTATTTATAGGGTAGGGGCTGGCCAGGGTCCCCCTCTGTGATTGGCTGCCGTCAGAGGGCCTGGGAGCCCTCTGATTGGCTCTAAGGACATCAATCTGTACCGAGCTCGAATAGCGCCGTTTTGCTCGAATAGCTCGAATAGTGAATGGGCTATTCGAGTGTACTCGAATAGCCCATTCGAATAGCTACAGCTATTCGGAGCTCGAATACCGAGCTCGAATAGCTGGAAAAGAGCTCGAATATTCGAGCTACTCGAATATTCGAGCTCTGCTGAGCACCACTGCTAACAATACTATTGCTCCCTAAAAGTATATACATTTTTTGAATAAAGATTATTTATGGGGTTTGCCAGCTAATGCTTTTAAAGTGGGACAATTAATCCAAAGTAATATCCTTATGAAAGGCCTGCTGAAGTGTCATGTATGCAGTGAGTGGAATAGGTGTTGCATATTTTTTCTTTTTATGTTTTAACAGAAAATGCTAATTATTAGGATAAAACAAAGAACATATCTCACTGGAATAGCCTAGGTGCTCAAGCGTATATTTCCATGCTTAAAATAGAGGTAAGCGGCAGATACAAAGCGATTAACAAGTTGATTACAGCGGTGATTTGATTCTATTCAATGACTGGATTCATTAACATGAAAATATTACATCAGGAGGATTTAATTTCCTACTAAAAGTAGTAATTGAAAATGGGCAAGGCAGTGATATAACTGAGAATTAGGAGCCATTATAATTCATAAATACACATGTGAGAAAATGGAGATATTTTTACACTTGGCTAAATGAGAAATGGAAAGTATGTGCTTAGAATTACACAAAAATACTGTCTTTAATTAAAAAAAATATTGTAGAAAATGTGTAAAATTCTTAACAGTATGTAATCAGAAATCTTGAAAACGCTTTCAGCTAAAACAGTAACTTATGCATAATAGATGCAATGGGCAATCATATGCAATCATAACCTCCAAGGAAAAAAAATAAATCCTTTAGAAGACAATATTGATGTATGTAATGTAAAATAGACATATGCTAGTCTTAGCAATCCACCAACAAGAGAGTCGCAGTTTGCTCACCTCAATGGTTCCTGACCTGTGACTGCAAACTCGATGACCAATAGTTTTCACATTACACTGCTGCAATTTCTGATCACTGATCAGGCTGGGAGAGTGGAGGTTGTGCAGCAATCCAAATGTGTGACTGATTAAGGGTTTTCCTGTATTTGCTTTTGGCTCTGAAGGATGCTGTCAGAATGCACTACTTTCTTTATATTCACATTAGAGGTTTTCTATACTCTTTACATTTTCTTCAAAAAGATAAGCCTAAGTGGGTGTGAGTTTTTAATTTCATACCCAAAAATGTCAGTCAAGGCAGAACAGAGGGGTGCAAACGACAACTTTCATAATGCAAACGTTAAACGAGCAACAAAAGCCCGTGGGGGTCGGACACTTGCTCTATTAGTAGGAAGAGCAAAGTGTAACATAGGCATCCACCAGAGAAGGCTTTACAATCCAAACAAACATGAAACCACCAGAGTTCAACCTTGAATGATGTTCAAATATGTATTCTATCTTTGCAATGCATTTTAGGCAGCCATGGCCAGCACAAAGTTTTAGGTGACTCACGGCATTGGCTATATAAAATGTTGAGATCCAGTTGTTTTATATTTGTTTGAACTCTCATAATGCTGAATGCAACCAACAGAATAGGAAGTGCTGATTCTCTTCTAAAAAAAAACAACCCTCAAAAAATTGTATTTAGATGTTTTGTTAAACTGATATAGGTGTTCTTTAAAAACCACTTCACATCCAGAGCTTGCTTCCCCATTATGGACCAGAGCAGTTTTGACATTATAGCTACTGTATGTCTCTATTTAATCAGCAATAACGTTATCCCTACTTATGATACCGAAGAGAAATATATATTGCTTTTTTGCTTTTTTTCAAGACAAACTAGACTTTCATTGTATGGCAATTCTTTCCATAGAACAATTTTGTTTTCTATGCATTTTAATGACAAAAAGAGGAAAAATATAGAATAAACAAATTATTTCTCAGTTCTACCATTTCCAGTTTAAAAATAAAAAGGTCTACTGTAGATAAGAACCACACATTTTGTTTGGCTTTAATAATGCTACAGTGTGTATTTTTCACAATGAACTAAGAAAATAAAAGTATTTTTAATGATAAAAATCAATCTCATTGGCTCAGGGAACTTATATTCCCTTTTACCAATTAGTGCTGCAGCAAAGCTAGCCTTATCGTGCACAGCTGTGTATCAGCTACAAGATGTATATCTACGTCCTCATGGCTTAGATTAAGTCACTGAGGATGTAGATATACTATTGCTGAGTCTGAATTAATATATCAGCGTAGGCACATTTCTCACAGATTGAGTTAAAGAGAGGCTAAAGCGAGAATAAAACTCGCTTCAGCTCTTATATTCAGCAGGGGCATGTTTGCCCCTGCTAAAACGCCGCTATCCCGTGGCTGAACGGGGGTCCCTTACCCCCCAAATCCCCTCGTCTACTCACGGGGATCTCTTCCTGTTTGAGGCAGGGCTAATGCACGCAGCCCTGCCTCACACGCGTCTATAAGCGCGTATCTCCGCCTCTCCCTCGCCCCTCTCAGTCTTCCTTCACTGAGAGGGGCGGGGGAGAGACGGAGATGCGCCGCTGATAGACGGCGCTGAGAGGCAGGGCTGCAGCCATTAGCCCTGCCTCAACAGCAGCAAAATCTACGACCAAGTTGGTCGTAGATTTTGCAAGGGCGAATTTGGGGGGTAAGGGACCCCTGTTCAGCCGCGAGATAGCGGCGTTTTAGCAGGGGCAAACATGCCCCTGCTAAATATAAGCTCTGAAGCGAGATTTATTCTCGCTTCCGAGTCTCTTTAATGAGTTGGCAGGTGTGTGGAGTGAGCATGGACAAATGGTGAATGTGCAACTACTGGAGACACTTTTAATGTGAAGTCTAAGGTTCTGCATTACATGGCCCATTGGCGTGATGCGGGCGTTAGGTAGTCAAATACAAAAAGCAAAATTGTGTCTGGCACAGAAAAAAAAACTGCCTCCCAAGTATTAGCTCCTTACTCTTTATTGGCTGTACAGTTATATCACAATTCCCCCATACAGCTAGTATGGAAGCAGTCATCTTGTATAATACAATATCTAGTATATTAGCACTACACTGCTCTTTTCCTAGTGCCTGCTCATTTTTAGACTGTTTGTCGTTTTAGATTGCATTGGGCAAATTTGGGGGGGTCAGGCAGCCGGATCCCCACTATAGATGGCTGGGCATGGTGTCCCCTGTGTAACCAGGTGTCCCCCGTATTGCCAGCAGCCTTTACTCACCTCCCAGGCTCCAGTGATGAGCAGCTCTAGCCCCCTCCGCTCTGGCCGGCATCCTCGCTCCCACTGCTGTTAAGCTCTGGGTCGCAGCTTGATGATACTTAAAGGAGTTATCAGTAAAGTGAGTGGTACTTACCGGGGGCTTCCTCCAGCCCCAAGCTCCCAGATTTTCCCTCGCCGCAGCTCTGGCTTCAGCCGTTCGCCGGATCTCCGACATGGACCCTGGCGATGACGTCAGAGCGACCTGGAGGTCACTCTGAACTACGCCTGCACGATCGGCGCTGTCAATCACCGCCACGTGGGCCGGAGCGGACTGCGCAGGCGCAGTAGTTCTGCGCCTGCGCAGTCCGCTCCGACCCACGTGGCGGTGATTGACAGCACCGATTGCACAGGCACAGTACAGAGCGACCTCCAGGTCGCTCTGACATCATCGCCGGGGACCGGGCTGGAGATCCGGCGAACGGCTGAAGCCAGAGCTGCGGCGAGGGAAGTTCTGGGAGCTTGGGGCTGGAGGAAGCCCCCGGTAAGTACCACTCACTTTACTCTTTATGCCCTGATAACTCCTTTAAGTCAGAGTGAGCAGGGATGCCGGCCAGAGCGGAGGGGAGCGACGATCACTGGGGGAACGTCAGGAAGGTGAGTGGATCCTCTTCTTCCCCTCAGACCGCCACTGCTCTGTTAGTGATCACTACGATCCGCCGGAGCCAATTGTGATGGCTCCTGGTCACTGAGGGGAGATGTCAGCTGTCATATGACAGCTTCATCTCCCCTCTCGGGTGTGCACAATCGCATCGGGAGTGAAAATGGCAGGTGTCATAAATCCTACGCCGCATTAGGCTTAGACAGCCACAAGTGCAGCATAGTATTTACGCTCAGCTGTTCCAAAAAGGTTAAAGAGAACCCGAGTTGTGGTTCTGACAATGCTATCCACATACAGAGACTGGGTTTGCCTATACAGCCCAGCCTCTGTTGCTATCCAGATCCCCCTAAGCCCCCCCCCCCCCTGCGCTCTGTGATCACCCATAAATGTTTACCTCTGTATTGTCAGTGTCAGCTCTCCCCCCTCCTCCTGCATAGCTCCGGTCCCCGCCCGCGTCCCTTTCCTCCAATCAGCGGGGAGGGAAGGGACGCGGGCAGGGACCGGAGCTATGCAGGAGGCGGGGGGAGCAGCAGACTGACAGTACAGAGGTAAACATAGCCTGCTGTGACACGCTGCGCGTCGGCAGCGCGGCTGTGATTTATGGGTGATCACAGAGCGCGGGGGGGGGCTTAGGGGGGATCTGGATAGCAACTGAGGCTGGGCTGTATAGGCAGACCCAGCCTCTGTATGCGGATTTCATTGTCAGAACCCCACCTCGGATTCTCTTTAAAGATAACAGGCAATGCTTTACATAATTGTTGATTTATTATGTTCCTTTTTTTTATGTAAAGAAAAAAAAGATGCAAATAAATGTATACATTTTTGGCGCTCAACTACTTGGTTTGGAAATTCTGACAAAAAAATAACTTGTGCCACTCCTGAATGAAATCACTCTCTAAAATTACAGTGTAATGTATTATAGAATACAGTACAAACTAAACCTCCTGACTTGGTGACTGATAATTAAATCACATGGGCTATCATTCATAAAGCATTTCCGCATGCGGAAATGCTTAAAACAGCTGACTTTACCGACCACTTAGCAAAGTCAGCATTCATAAAGGCTCTTTCCGCATGAAAAAATGACACTACCGAGCAGAGGGATAAATCACCGCCTTGTGCAGTGATTATCGGAACAAATGTAGCAAAATGTTAATTCATATAGATCCCCGCAAGCGGTGTGAGGTCAGGAAGTACCGCTCCCTCTGATGTGGCGATACCAATGTAAGTGAATGGAGACACACAGACCTCCCAGGCAGCTGCAGCAGAGCGGAACACGGAGAAATGTATCAACTCGGCAGCTTCCGTGTCTCTGCAAGCCTACCGCCTGCTTAGTTCGGGGAATCTCTGCACTGCTACCGCACATGGATACTTTTTTATGAATGCTCACCCAGAAGTCTAAAACACCGCCAGTGGTGTTTTCACGCACTGATTCTCCATACCGACAGCACTTTCATGAATGATAGCCATTGTGGCATGTTCACGAAAGGCCAGTAGAATTACTATGCGCACATAGTGCATATCAGCTGTACTGATATCATACACAGTGCACACTATGAAAGCAGTGAAACTCATGTTACCTTAGCAATACACATTGCTAGCATAACGCATGTGACATTATTGCGTGTTGCACCACATCAGTTGCGTAGATACCAGTAAAATTGCTCTGCGTTATGTGCGCATTGTCATTTTAACAGCCTTATGTGTATATGCCCCATTCCTCTCTTTTGGCTTCTGTTTATAGGACAGCAATTATTATTATTATTGATTGAAAAAGCTCAAACATATTCTGTGGTGCTGTACAAAATAAGAAACAAACACGGGGTACATAATAATACAGACAATGGTATACAACAATATACGAAATACAGAATAGGTACAGAATCGATACAAAATACAGCATTGGTAATTACAGTGACAAAAGTAACATGGTTAATAAACCGAAAAAGATTTTTTAGTTACAGAACTGTTCTAAGCAAACTAGCAGGTTCCATACTTGTGTAAAATAGCAAAATTGTTTGTAATATTTTATACTTTTCTGTAAAAAAATGTATTTTTAGAGGTTTTTGTAAACTAAACAGACAATAAACTATACATTTCTTTAAGAAAAAAATGTTGCCTGTTATGTCAACATAGATGGTATGGGGTTTGCAAGTACTGAAGTTTATAGAGAATAAACTTGACATTATGGCCTTTTCACATCAGATTGCAGCTTTTATCGCTGTGCCAGATATGTGTAAAGCGTGAATAATTCAATAGTGCTTAAACCTTTTGAAGCAGCGAGCAGGAACAGTGTTGAGTGACTCGATTCATCCAAGTAAGAATTTGCTGTAGATTATACTGCTGATGATGATCATCCACATATTTTCTGAAGTCTATGCCAAAACAATCTGCAGCATTTTTTAAATACAGTTTAGTGATTTTGTTTTCTGCTTTGGAGTGCCGTATGCATTCCACAACACACATCATAGTTGATGCAATATCTGGCTGGTTATGTACGGGTCGTTCTGGAGGTTCGGTAGATGAATTGCAGGTTTGAAAACCCAGGTACCGATAAGAAAAGGCGACAAAAAGAGCACCAGGAGCGCCAATAGTGTAGTATTTCTGGGAAATGGGAAATGGAAAGAAATAACAACTACTCACAAATGTGGATTGCTATAGGCAATCACAATTTCTGGCATGTGGAGATGGGTCATCTCCACTTGGTTATGATGACTCAGTTGATCAATAGAGATGGCCCGAACTGTTTGCCGGCGGACAGTTCCCGGTGGATTTCCGCTGTTTGCGTCCGCGACGAACAGTGAACATTTGGCGTGTTCAACCCGCCCCCTATACCTCATTATGGAGCTTAACTTTGACACCTTACCTCACAGTCAGCAGACACATGGCAGCCAATCACTTAGCAGTTAGCACCCCCTCCTGGACCCCCCACCCTCCTATTAAAAAGGAGTTGCGGTGGCCATATTGAATTCATTCTCTGCTGGCTGCTGTTCGTAAGAGCAGGGTCAGACTTGCTGCAGAAAGTTAGGGAAAGCATTAGCTAGGCCTGTGTTCTTGTTCCTCACTGACTACTTGCTGAAAGCACCCAAAATAGCTCTTTTGAGGGCTAGTACAATGGTCTCCTGTGTTTTATTTTGTGTGTGACACTCCACAGCCCACTGACACCCAGAGCTGTGTGCACACTACTGCTGTTGCCACATTAAGTTGCAGGCCTAGTAGTACTCCAGTGCATTAGTTTAGACTGTATATAGATAGTACTATTGCATTTCTCTGTGTGTGACACTCCACAGCCCACTGATACCCACAGCTGTGCACAGTACTACTGCTATTGTTTGCCACATTAGTAACAGGCACAGTACCACTCCAGTGCATTATTTTTCACCGTATTCTTATAGTACTAAAAAAAACACAGCGTAAAACCGTACACTTTATTTATATAAAAACAGGTTGGGTACTCACAAACAATGTGATAAAAAGCACATTGTATGTTAAAACAGAGGACGTCTCCTCATGATGCAGCTGGTCTCGTCCTGCCTCTAGCTCCGCTTATATAAATAAAGCGTATGGTTTTGTGTGTAGGTTTTTTAGTCCGTAGACCCAAGTGATCTGATTCATGCTGAGGTGGGAACAATTACTTGGAGTCTGCTGAGAGGATTGTATTGGCCAAGAGGCCGCACACACTGACAAAACGCTTGCAGCTGTCTGTAAAGGTGTACAGCAACTTTAAAGGATGAGCAGTGGAAGATTCAGTTTAGTGGATTCTGTGGGTTATGTGGTGTATCCCCCCTGATATCTGGATGTCTGCACTATGTTGATGTTTTTTTCCTGAGGTACCATTCTAACGAGGTGATGGAAGCCAGTGGTTGGACTGCCAGTGTATATTATAGAGCAGGTTATGCTGTCTGTGAGTTGGGGCGGCATAGAGGCCAGGTGAGCGTGCCACCCATTGCACTGTGGAGCACGTTGGTGGGGGTTGACCCTATCTGGCTTCACAAGAATTTGCCGAAGATGGTGCCCCCCCCCCCCCCCAGTTGTTTGTCTTACAGAATATGCTATGATTGTTTTTCAGGTTTTTTTCCCCCTGGATCTTAACATGAGGAACTTTGAGAAGAAGATCCGTTTGGAAGTTCTGATCAAAGTCTATTAATGAATATTTACAGGAAGCGCCCTCCTTCAGACTGTTTTTAATTTCATTCATGTGCACATGTATGCATAAATGGGGTGCAGCAGGCCTGGACTTGTCTAGGTTTAGATAGGTGCAGAGGAAGTGCATTTAACTACTTATGAGTTTTAATTCTGATAGTACTATTGCATTTCTCTGTGTGAGACACTCCACAGCCCACTGACACCCATAGCTGTGCACAGCCGTGTGCACCCTTAGCTGTGTTCTGAACGTAATGTGATTTCTGCCCTTTACGGATTAAAACCTGACTCTGCGTCAACTATGTAATGTTTTGGTGGGACTTTTGGCATGCATCCTTCTCCGGCATGCCACAGTCCAGGTGTTAAACGCTTTGAAACACATTTTCCATCACTTTTGTGGCCAGAAAGAGTCCCTGTAGGTTTTAAAATTCGCCTGCCCATTGAAGTCTATGGCGGATCGCATGTTTGCAAACATTTGCGGAAGTTTGCGTTCACTGTTCGCGAACCCAATATTTAATGTTCATGCAATCTCTATTGATCATTGTGGATTGTGCTCCAGAATAAACAAAGGACCACTGGATGAAGTCGCTGGACAGGGAAGGAGACAATGCAAGATGGGAGGAGGTGCCCCAATTGTGATACAATGTGTAGTAAGTGGAGATAAGTATTTAGGAGCATCTTACCTCATGATAAGAGGTTCAAATTTTTATTGTTAGACACCAATAAAAAGTTGTGTTTCACGGGACCTGCCCACTTCCTCAGGTCAATACGAGACAGTATCTGAGCTGTGTATCTCTGTTTCAGAGCATGTCGTAGCCAACAGTCCACTGGACTATAGTGTATTGGCAGCAAAAGCTGACCAAAAGTTGTACTACCCACCTCAGTCATAATCCAGCTAACAAAAACTATTCTCTCTCCTGTTGGTTGATTCACTATAGAACATTAATCTTAATGTGTGCAGAGAGAGCGCGTTAAGATTACCAACATTTATGCAAATTGCATAACACACTATATATATATATATATATATATATATATATATATATATTGTAACAATTTTATTTGTTTTTTATGTACATTACATCTTATTTGAAGCAATTAAATTAGTAACAAGAGTTGACATCATATACAACATTTTCAGGTTTCCCCAAAGAACATTCCCTCCCATCCCACCCCACTCACGCAGTACCTCACCAACCTCCCCAGCTTGGATTGTCCCAGTTTCATCCCTATATTTTATATTTTTAGCCTTCCCAGAGTGCCTCCTAGATCCTTCAAACAATACCAAGCTTGTAGTCTCTCATCAAAATGTTTATCTGTTGAGAAGTGAATTGGTTCAAAATAAATTTTTTTCCATGTTTTAAAAAAAAGTCTTTGTTCTTGTTTCCAATGCTTGATGAGTATTTAGTCTCTCCATGTTAAAGACATATAACAGTTCTTGTTGTAGCATTTTTATATCCGGTATTGTTGGTTCAAGCCATTTACTGAGAATAGTCCGTCTGGCTGCTATTAGGACAATATGAAAAAGATCCGATGGTTTGTCTCGATGATTGCTGGAATCATTTTTGGACTAGTTAAATAGCATGAGCAGTTGTTGTTTAGATACATTCTTTTTACAGATTGTATTAACATAATGAAGGACTTTGTCCCAATATACCTGATCCTTAGTACAGGACCACATGCAATGTATCAGATCCACAATTTTGGTTTTACATTTAGGGCACCATGGGTTATAGCCTTGAGGGGGTATTTAAAAACACACACTATATTCATGCTCCACTTACATTGCTTGAGTAACATGCAGCGTAAGAGGTGTATGTATATAGTGCCCTATGCAATTTGTGTAACTTGCTATGCAAATTGCGTAAATGCCAATAATCCTACCATGTGCTATCAGCACATATTAAAGGTAGTCTGAAGTGAAAATAAAAAACAGATACTTACCTAAGGAGAGGGAAGTCTCTGGGTCCTATAGAGCCTTCCCGGTCTCCTCACGGTCCCCACATTCCCCCACAGGCTCCCCCGTTAGCATTCTCCGAACGAGACTGCTCTCTTCCACTTCTGGTGGACTTCAGTTGTCTTCAGAAGCACTCGGGCTTCCAAAGACGGGCTGCTCTATACTGTGCACGCGCCATCGCCCTATGCCGTGCACTCGCACGTGCGCAGTACAGAGCCGCCGGTTTTTGGGAGCCTGAGGTTTGAGGCCAACAGCGCATGTGCGGCCTGGACATGCGTGTGCCACCACCACACTCCCGTTGCTGGGAGCGATCTGCACCTGCGCAGTACTACTGTGCAGCCAGGGGAGCGCTATGGTGGAGTGTGCATGGACAGATTGCGCCTGCGCCGACGTGTCTTAACTGGACAACTTACCGCATCCAATTGTGGATGAACGGAGATTCGGCGGAAGATGTCAAGGGAGTGATCAGGTCGGAGGGGGCTGGAGGAAGCCCCAGGTATGTAAAAAATTTTCTCTCTTACCCCATCTCAGGGAAAATGAATATAGGTGAAGCAACAGAAGAAAGAACACCCATCCAGCAACCTGTGCATCAAAAGTTTCAAAATAAAATGAAAATTTCTTACGATGATAAGCTATTGGTTTTGCACCTGGCCAACCACACGGAGAGCAATGATGTCCTAGTTCTGAGTCCAGTCGATAAACTCTTACCTTTTTACCAAACCGAAGCATTCTGCCCACTATTGCATTCATAAACATGAACACTCAGATCAGCCAAGCATTTCAGTTTTAGAGATGTCGCGAACCTCCGATTTTCGGTTCGCGAACCCTGTTCGCGAACCTCCGCGAAAGGTTCGGTTCACGAAAAAGTTCGCGAACCGCAATAGACTTCAATGGGGAGGCGAACTTTGAAAATTTGAAAAAATTCTACCGGCTGGAAAAATGATAGAAAACATGTTTCAAGGGCTCTAATACCTGGAGGCCCTCCCTCCAGGTATTAGAGCCTTTTAGCAACAGCCCCTGAACTTTTTCTCTTGTATTGAGCATAAATGGTAAATGCTAGGCCAGCTTCAGTTAGTACTGTTGTGGTACGGTGGTTAGGGTGCTTGCCCACCACACAGTGAGACTGGGTTCAAATCCCAGCAAATGTGAGTTGGCTTTTATGCTACAAATCCTTAAAGGGAACCTAAATGGAGAAGGATATAGATTTTTCCTTTTAAAATAATACCAGTTGCCTGAATCGCCTGCTGATCCTGTGTCTCTAATACGTTTAGCCCTAGCCCCTGAACAAGCATGCAGATCAGGTGCTCTGACTGAAGTCAGACTGGATTAGCTGCATGCTTGTTTCAGGGTGTGATTCAGCCACTATTGCAGTCACAGAGATCAGCTGGACTGCCAGGCAACTGGTATTGTTTACAGGAAACATCCATATCACTCTCAGTTAAGGTTCCCTTTAAGCAACCTAATGTTTCTTTTGCATTGAGCATAAATAGTAAATGCTAGGCCAGCTTCAGTTAGTACTGTTGTGGTACAGCAGTTAGGGTGCTTCCCCACCACACAGTTAGACCTGGGTTCGATTCCCAGCTATGGTATGTAAACTGTTTTTTGAAATAGTATAATTCCCTGGCAGATGAGACCCTCCTCCCTCCGGTAGGAGGGAATAGGTAGAAGGGTGGGAGGAGCGAGGAGGGAGCAGCTGTCCCTTAACTAATTAGTGTAGGCAGACAAGTGAGTGAAATGGCATAAGGACCTTGCTTGGAGGAGGGAGGGGGGGCGGGCCTCCAGCAGCGAGAGCAATGTGTTTGGCAATAATGTGACTGCTGACTGTGATGTAGAGGGTCAAAGTTTTGCTCAATATAGCTTTATGGGGACAATCGAACATCCGCAAAAGTTCGCCTGGTGCAGGCGAACGCAAACCCCCAAAGTTCGCCTGGAACCGTTCGCCGGCGAACAGTTCGCTGCATCTCTATTCAGTTTATGTCAGGAAGAGTGAAGAAAAGAGAGATACGTAGAAACCACCAAATTATCAGAAGCAGTAACATGAGGTTTCCTGCTCTCATCCAATTGCTTAATTGCAAGACATTAATTGGCTGCCAGTGTCTTGAGGTAACTAGTATTAAGTCATCAGATCGGGGTGACAATTTAATGTCTATTATGACTTGGTATGTATGCCCGTGTTTATGTGCCAGTCAGTCTAGAAAAACAATATATCATCATCTCTTTATGCTTACATCCAATATAATAGCCTGTTGTATGTATGATTTATTTTGCCATACCAGATAAAGGAGTGGTGAGGATAAAATCCTGCTGGAAGCTAGCCATACATCTTTCCATAAGCTTACATAATTCTTTATCTATTTATGCAATAACCAGACACCTATGATCGGCCAGCCTGGGCATGTGAGCTGAGGTATGGTAAAGTAGCTTTCGTCAATTTCTCCAAAATACGTTTTCCTAGAGGAAAATTTATGGAGAATAATGTGACTGTGTAACTGGTTTGGAAGATCTCATAAATATTCACTTGCATTTGCTCAAATGATTAGATTGTCCAAGAATTGGAAGTGAATTCTGCAGCAGATTGATCAGAGACAAGTGATGATTTAGTCTTTGATCAGTTGTTTAACTAGAAAACCTGCTGGTAAGCATCTACTGATTTATACAATCAATTCATACTGTTTGCATGTGTGGATGCTTGATCAGTGCAATGTGACAGGAACAGGAAATTTCTCAGGAACACAAGACTGGATGAAAGTGTGAATGCTGGGCCCGGCACTCCGGTCCAACAGAAATCAATCAAAATGGTCAGTTTGCTGAAAGATCAGCCATGGGTCTGATGGTTTGTACTAGGGCTAAGTCTGTAACTGCCTGATCCTGATCATGTGATAATGCCATATTCCTACTTCCTTTTTGAGTTTACACAGGAAACAGATCTGAAAAAATATGACCAGAAACAGCAAATTAGAAGCTTACAAATCAATCATGTGCATCTCATAAGTACTGCTCTAGAAAGTTTTATGGAGAAAATGGCCACTATTTAATAAATGTTTCTAAACTGCAGGAGACAGGGGTCTGGTACTGCTGTGGCTTCATTGGTACAAACACACAGGCAGCCTCAATTGTGTAAAATGACAGAGATGAGGAGTGCACAAAACTGGTGGGTGGTGTATCGCTGGATGCCGGGCACTGGTATACCTGATGGCCGTTTCACTCATTAGGGCTTCTTCTGAGGCAAAAATCCACCTTCAGTTATTGTTCCTCTTGAGTTTTTTCCCAGGTGATATTTGTTACATCTTATCGATAAAATGCCTTTTTAACCCGCAGCAAACAATAAAATACTTTGTATTTTTTATATAATTACAATAGTAATTTTGATATATAACGTTTTATCTACTTTTTGGCACATTTTTTTATTGCAAAGTACAGAGAAGTGGTTTTGTAGATAAATTGGGCCATATTAACTTTTCTCCTGAGTTTCCTCCAAGGAGATATTTTCAAAGCTTATCTTATTGATAAGATGCCTTTTTAAACCTCAGCAAAAAATAAAATACGTAAAGTAATTTTGACATAACCTTTTATCTACTTTTTGGTACTTTTTTCATTGCAAAGTACAGAAAAATGATTTTGTAGAAAAATTGGGCTATATTAACTTTTCTCCTTAGTTTTCTCCAAGGAGGTGTTTTCAAACCATATCAATAAAATATTTTGAAAGCTTCCACCAAGCAAGAAATTGCTAAAAATAAATTTCATATTACCATTTTCAAGTGCTTTGAGTCCAACAGGAGAAAAGCATTATGCAAATGTTCGATTTATTATTCATTTTTTAGTACGTTTCGTGTAAAGTTGCTGAAAATTTTTTTTTTTTTGGGTAAGATTTAAAAAAATGATCTCCTTGGAGAAAACTAAGGAGAAAAGTTAAATAAATTGGGGCTAATGTGTCTAATGTGGAGCACCACTCATTTTACTTGCCAGATTTGTACTTGGTTGCATCAGTCACTAATTCAGATCACCTCCCCGTGAAGAGTACTGTTTGAGCCTAGTTGGCTTCATCAGTGTGGGGTACGGTATTACATAGGAAGAATCTATATTCAGACCAATTTCTAAAACACCACAAAACCAGATATTTTTTAATACTTTTTTGCATTCTTTTTACCGCTTTCCAAATTTGCCAGTTTAATCTATGCGTGGCTTATTTCGCCATACCAGATAATAAAGTGGTAAGGCTGAAATGCTACTGGAAGCTATCCATATATCTTTCCATAAGTTTACACAATCATTTGTCTAGTTATGCAATAAGCAGACTCCTGGGGCTGATCAACTTTTCCTCCAAGATCGGCCAGCCCGAGCATGTAAGCTGAAGTTCTAGTCCTGGCTAGTTCATTTCTCCCACAAACATTTTCCTAGAAGAGAATTCATGGAAAAATGTTTCCATATATAATTGATTCATAATCCCCATCACATGGGGACAATATTCACTTGCCTCTCTTTAAATGATGGCAGTGTTTGAGAACTGGAAGTGAATTCTGATGCAGACTGATGAAAAACAAGTAAACTGGTAAGCAGAGGTACCCAAATGTGTATACAATACTTTTAAAAAGTTTAATAGGAAGGTAAGTGTTGAGTTACCTTTATGAAGACAACTGAACTCATCAATATGTTCACAATTTGTATTAGAGTGCACAGTGGACAACATGGTATACAACCGTTTCCTCGGGTCAAATAGTGTGCCGATATGGCAGCTGCCAGAAGCCTAGGGTGCCCCAGGGTTTTGGCAGCTGTTATATCGACATATTTGACCCGAGGAAGTTGTTTTATACTGTGAAATGCATGGTCTACTTTAAGTTATTTTTTAATGTACATGTAGGTGTCGCCGCTGAGCAGTTTACTTACATAGTTTTTTTGGAAGAGCAACCACCTCTTATATTCAAGACTGTACTGCAGGCTAGTGAACACCTGAGGAGCAGGAGTTACAAACAGTACTGCAACTAATGATCACCTGAGGAGCAGGTGATCAAGACTGTACTGCAGGCTAGTGAACACCTGAGGAGCAGGAGTACAAACAGTACTGCAACTAATGATCACCTGAGGAGCACCCAGGATCTCTTAGACTTAGTCGTGGCAGAGACCAACCGTTACGCCACACAATTTATAACCACCAATCCGAATCGCTTCCTTGCCCAGCCTTTTCAGTGGAAACTAGTCCAAGTTTACGAAATTAAAATTTTTTGGGGCCTTCTCCTTCACATAGTCAAACAGAATGTATTGCGGTCTTATTGGTCTATGGACCCAATACATCACGTTCCCTTGTACACTGTTGCCATGTCCAGGACATGATTTGAGAACATCCTGCGCTTCCTGCACTTCAATGACAACACAACTTGTCATCAAAGTGACCACCCTGCTTATGACCGGCTCCACAAAATTCGGCCCCTCATAGACCACCTGTCATCCAAATTTGCAGATGCTTATACCCCTGAACAGAAAATCTGCGTAGACGAGTCCCTCATACATTTTACCGGGAGCCTTGACATCAAACAGTACATCCCAAGCAAGTGCGCCCGGTATGGGATGCAGTGTATAAGCTCTGTGAAAGGGCCACAGGCTATGCATCTCGTTTTAGGGTCTATGAGGGAAACGACTCAAAATTGTAGCCGGTCTGATGCCCTGACTACCTGGGGAGCAGTGGAAAGGTTGTGTGGGGTGTCACCCTTGTTCCAGAAGGGGTACCATTTTTATGTGGACAACTATTACTTAAGTGTGGCCCTCTATCAGCACTTAAAGATAGAAGGAATCCAATGCTGTGGCACCGCACGGCGTAGTCGCCGGGGCTTCCTCCTATGGATGTGGCTCTGTAAAATTTTAAGCTATAGGCTAGCTATACACCAGCGGTTCAGGATGTAAGCCTAGCTTTAGGGGCATTAAGAAATAATTTGCATATTCAGTAGCAGTGCATTGTGGGTGTTCACTTAAAGCTGAATTTTCCCAAATACCTTCTGTTTTAAAAAGGAAAATCACACTAAGGTCTGGGTTTTTAGAAACAGATGAAAAAACAAACAAACACGTGTGATGTGCAGAAAGAGCACGATTATAAAGTGTTATCACTACTTTAAAGGGAACCTGAAGTGAATAAAATTATTTCAAATAAACACATGACGAAGCTGCAAATGAATATTACATACTAACCTCACCGTCAGTTCCTCTCAGAGGCTCACCTTTTTCTTCTTACAGTGATCCCTTCCAGTTCCGACAATATTTTGTCAGAACTGAAATATACCAGTTGCTGTCAGTTATATATCAGCAGCTGCCAGTTACAAATGAATGTGCAAGGTAATGTCCATGTTTCCCTATAGCTCAATTGGGCGATATTACAATTTAACAGTGTGCTGAACAGGAAACTGTTATGGGGTAATGGCCATTTTTAAAATGGAGGACGGAGAATTCTCCTGATCACAGTGGACAAACAGGAAGCAGGAGAGGAGAAAGAGATTGAGGAGTAGACTACACAGGAGGTACGTATGAACTGTGTATGGTTATTTTGATTGATTTTCAGTTCAGGTTCTCTTTAAGAAACAAGCCCCTTATTGGGAATTTGATAATGTAGAAAAGGCTTCTCCCCTGAGATGACAAAAAAGATTTTTAGTAGCTGCTTGTGTTCCTGAATCTTTATTTCAGGCTTAACATGATATGGATCAGTATAGATATTACTTAGTGAGAAAATGAAATAACACAGCAGCATGTATGGTTTGAAATTCAAGCACTGTCTTTTTAACTGTTGGACATAATTAAAATTCTCTGCATTCCTTATTAATTGTGTTGCCCACTGCACTCTTTCAAGCGCTCTAGTATCCCTTTTATGTAGTGGAAGTCAAAGCTCTATATCATATTTAAAAAACAATGTAACTATGGAATTTAGCAGAGGTCAAGCCGTGTTCACCTCCAGACACAGGACGGATGATTTATTGATAATGAAGATTTTATTTTATATTTTTGTAGGCCCATAAAACTTCTGCCCCTTATTCAACAGGTTTTTTTTTCCTTTGGTTATTCTCGTAAGGGCCAAGAAGACCGGGAGCCCAATGGTGCAGTATCATCAGGTATAGGGAGGATAAACTTATATAGATATATACTCACAAAGGTGGGGTGCAGTTCCTGCAACCACCGTATAGGCCTGCAGGGAATTAAACGTCCCTGCTCGGTACTCCAGGTCCTGCTGGATACTGGATGGTCGCTCTCCTGTAGTACGATCGACTTTCCAGAAAAACTGCAAAGCTATTACCTCCAAAGGAGGTCTGACTGGTAATGGGTAGGAGTGAGGCGCGCAATGTGTGTTCTATTTTAGTATTTTAAAATACAAATAAAAAATTATATAATAAAAAGAGAGGTAATTGCCTACCTCTCCAGGAGACATCGACACCACTTTCACTGGAAAAAAAGTTTTTATTCAAAAAAGCAATCTGACAACGCGTTCACGGGTCATGGCTCGCTTCCTCAGGTCAATACAAAATGCCTTGATAGCATAGGGGATAGAGTGTAGGTGCCTCTAATTTGAATATTAGAGGTGCCTACACTCTATCCCCTATGCTATCAAGGCATGTTGGATTGACCTGAGGAAGCGGGTCACGACCCGTGAAAATGCGTTGTCAGATTGTCTTTTGAATAAAAACTTTTTTCCAGTTACACTGGTGTCTATGTCTTCTGGAGAGGTAAGCAATTACCTCTCTTTTTTATTATATAATTTTTTATTTGTATTTTAAAATACTAAAATAGACCACAGATTGGGTGCCTCTGTTCTACCTATTGCCCCTTATTCAGTTCACTTTTTCTCTTAAGTTTTCTCCTAGGAGATACTTTTTCATCTTTTGTTTGCAATAACTTTTAGCACTGTGCAATTAAAAAAGTACCAAAAAGTAGGAGAAAAAGTACTGTCAAAATGATCTTTCTTGCTGCTGGCTTAAAGTGTACCTGTAGGGGAAAAATGTGTCCTAAATGGCTACATACCTAAGTAGAGGGAAGCCTCTCAATAATCCAAAACCTTCCCCTTTTCCCCTCCACTTTGCTGTTCTACCTGGTGCACCTCTTTGACCAGCCCTTGTTGAAGAGGTTCCCCATTAACCTCTTTGACATGGGGTTGTCAAAGAGGGGCATGCGGCTGTGCTCCCATCCGTGAACAATTGTGGTCGCACTGTGCAACAGCACAGAGCCGCTCGAGTTCAGCTTTTTCCGCTGAGCACAAGAAGCTCATGCCACTGCACAGGCATGAGCCATCTTGTGCCTGCATAGCGTGGCTACGCTTATTCACAGATTAGAGCACGGCCTTTTAGAGGGTCCTGGCAAGAAGCGGTAGTCTGGAGGAGGACATCGGAAGCCTCTAGAGGATTCAAAGGCTTCCTTCCACCGAGGTAAGAATCTGATTTTTCTCTATCCTAAACTTACAGGTTTGCTTAAGGCCTCTTTCACACCTTGGAGCGGCAGCAGCAGAAGAGATAGCCAGCACCACTGAAATTAAGGAGCTCTGCAGCTAATACTGAGATGCAGCTGCAGCAGAGAAGACTGGATCGGTCCCGTTCCATAGCCGTCGTCATAGCCAGCACCACCGCTACAAATACTGAGATGCGGCTGCAGCAGAGAAGACTAGATCTGCCCCGTCCCATAGCCGGTTGACAGAGCCAGCACCACCACTGCAAATACTAAGATAGAAGACATTACGCCTGCATGCAACAGGAGTCTGCATCGGACCCATAAGAAAAAGAAGAGGGGGGCCCAGATGGTACTTGATGAGTTTACTATTAAGTTAGCTTTGTTGCTCCACCTTCTGACTTTGTCTTAGTGCCCATGGACTATACACAGTATGCATTGCATTAGAATGTAAACCCAATCAACTCATATTCACAGAGTAGGGGTAGGTAGCATTGCTCAAGAGTGCCTAGACATGATGGCTCCACGAAAATTTAGCTATGGGGCCTCATAATGTCTAGCTATGCCACTGGGCCCCATCATGGATGACGCTGCACTGGCGGTATGAGTGCCTTCTTCGATGACTCGCTCATAAGGGTAAAATACCACAGAGGATCAGGAGGCCAGGGGGAGGAGGGTAATATACCAGCGGCAGGAGAAACGGATTGTAAACTTATTGTGAGAGTAATATTTCCGAAGCGGATTGGGAAGGAGTAATATACCGTAGAAGAGGATCATAAACTTAAGTTAGTACACCAGAGCAGATCAGGTGGCCAGCGGGAGTAGGGTATTATACTGGCAGGCGGCAGCAGTAGGAGGAGCGGATCATAAACTTATCGTGAGGTTAATATACCAGAGCAAATCGGCAGGCCAGTGGGAGGAGGGTAAAACACCAGCAGCAAGAGCAGCAGAATATAAACTTACTGTGAGGTTAATATACCGGAGCATGTTGGGTGGCCAGCGGGAGGAGGGTAATATACTGCCAGTAGGAGGAGCAGATCATAAACTTATCATGAGGGTAACATACTGGAACTGATTGTGAGGTCAGCAGGAGGAGGGTAATATAGCCAGCAGGAGGAGCAGATCCTAAACTTATCATGAGGGTAACATACTGGAGCAGATAAGGTGGCCAGCAAGAGGAGGGTAATATACTGCTAGCAGGAGGAGCGAATCATAATCTTATTGTGAGAGTGATATACCAGAGCAGATCAGGTGGCCAGCGGGAGGAGGGTAATATACTGCTAGCAGGAGGAGCGGATCATAATCTTATTGTGAGGGTGATATACCAGAGCAGATCAGGTGGCCAGTGGGAGGAGAGTAATATACAGGAAGGAGGCAGCAAGAGGAGCAGATCTAATTGTGAGGTTAATATACTAATTAAACTAATTGTGAGGTTAATATACCGGAGCAGATCAGCAGGCCAGAGGGAAGAGGGTAATATACTGGCCGGCGGCAGCAGCAGGAGGAGGTAATAATAAACTTATCATGAGGGTAATAAATGGGAGCAGATCGGCAGGCCAGCGGTAGGAGGGTAATATACCAGCAGGTGGCAGCAGGAGGAGCGGATAATAACCTTATCATGAGGGTAATATACTGGAGCAGATCGGCAGGCTAGTGGTAGGAGGGTAATATATTGGCAGGCGGCAGCAGGAGGAGTGGATCATAAACTTATTGTGAGGTAACATACCGGAGAAAATTGGCAGGCCAGTGGGAGGAGGTAATATACCGGCAGGTGGCAGCAGGAGGAGCGGATAATAAACTTATCATGAGGGTAATAGAGCAGATCGGCAGGCCAGCGGGAGGAGGGTAATATACCGGCAGGCGGCAGCAGGAGGAGCGGATAATAAACTTATCATGAGGGTAATATACCAGAGCACATCGGCAGGCCAGGTAATATAACGGCAGGTGGCAGCATTAGGAGCGGATAATAAACTTATCATGAGGGTAATATACCAGAGCAGATCGGCAGGCCAGCGGGAGGAGGGTAATATACTGTAAGCAGGAGCAATGGATAAACTTAGCATGCAGCAGGAGGAGCAGATTGTAAACTTAGCATGCACCATAATTATGGAATTGACTGGAGTGGATCGGGAGGCCAGCGGGAGAAGGGTAATATTTAGTGTGCAGGAAGAAGAGCGAATCGTAAACTTAGCATGCAACATAATTGTAGAGTTGAATGGAGTGGATCGGGAGGCCATCGGGAGGAGGGTAATCTTTAGCTTTGTTCAAGAAGAGCGGATGGTAAACTTAGTATGCGCCATAATTATAGAGTTGGCACCCATGTAGCCGATATTAGTATTGTGCTATATGGCAAGCCATACATAGTTACATAGTTATTTTGGTTGAAAAAAACCATACGTCCATCGAGTTCAACCAGAGAACAAAGTACAACACCAGCCTGCTCCCTGAAATATCCCTGTTGATCCAGAGGAAGATGAAAAAACCCTTACAAGGCATGGTCCAATTAGCCCCAAAAGGGAAAAAAATTCCTTCCCGGCTCCAGATGGCAATCAGATAAAATCCCTGGATCAACATCATTAGGCATTACCTAGTAATTGTAGCCATGGATGTCTTTCAACGCAAGGAAAGCATCTAAGCCCCCTTTAAATGCAGGTATAGAGTTTGCCATAACGACTTCCTGTGGCAATGCATTCCACATCTTAATCACTTTTACTGTAAAGGACCCTTTCCTAAATAAATGGCTAAAACGTTTTTCCTCCATGCGCAGATCGTATCCTCTAGTCCTTTGAGAAGGCCTAGGGACAAAAAGTACAGTAATTACCAGGTGTAGCGGTGCGCCATAATTACCTGCTCCGGTCCTGCTGATCCACTGCACCTAATATTTAGCCATAACCCTAAACAAGCTTGCAAATCAGATGTTCGAGACAAAAAAATCTGACAAGATTAGCTGCATGCTTGTTTCAGGTGTGTGATTGAGACAAGATTGACCAGAAAGATAAGCAGGACTGCCGGGCAGCTGCTATTGCTTAAAAGGAAATAAATATGGCCGCCTCCATATGTCTCTCACCTCAGGTTCCTTTTAAAGTGATAACAGGCTGGTTAGAGATGCATCTACATTAATGAGAGATACATGATGGTGTGAGCGATGACAGAAAATACAAGGCAAGAAACAGTCAGTCTTTATGGTTGTGCAACAAATTATGTCCCCCAGTTCTAAGTACTCCCCTTCCCTTTGTTCCACATCTCACCGAAGGGCTACAGTCTTACCACAGATTACAAGTCATTTCTTTTTTATCATCTCCAGATTTGAACAGGTGTTGCTTTTTTGCTGCTTGGCACACATGGGATTAATCATAAAGGTCACGCAAAATATATGGCCAGTTGCTCCATCTCAAGGCTTTCGGGCTGTCTGCATATGGGGAGATATATTTTAAGGGTGGGAATAAAAGTAAAACTATATAAAATAGGGGATTTTCAATTTTAACTGAATTTATACTTAATAAGTTAAGTCCTTTACTGCTACATTGCAATAGAAAGTAGAGATAAAGGTAAGGGGTTTACAAAGAAGTTTTGAACCAAGAAAATACATCATTTTTGCATGTGTTTGTGAATGCACAATTTTATAGACTTGTTATGCCCCGATCTCTGAGTCACAAAGGATTTCTGTGTTATGTCTATAGATAGCCGCCTGCTCAGCATATTTTAAAACAACAAACAATGAAGACATATGTACAAAAAATATTTGCATCAAAATGATTATTAAAATCAGGGGCGTACCTAGAAATCCCCGGGCCCCCCTGCAAAAAAAAATCCGGGCCCCCCACCTCCCCTGGGGCCCGCTCAGGGACTTTTGTGGGGCAGGAGGGGTCGCAGCATAAGAGGAGAGCATGGCTGCAGATTGGTGGGGAGGGAGGACATCCCCCCCCTCACTCACCCCGGGCTCTCCTCTCAGCGCTCCCCTCCTGCAATCATTGGTGGCAGCGGGCGGGCAGCGGCGGCAGGCTGAGCACATACCTCCTTCTGTGTAAACAGGAAGTAACATGTAGCTCTTAGAGATCGGAAGACCTCCGGCGAGAAGGAGGTATGTGCTCAGCCTGCCGCCGCTGCCCGCCCGCTGCCACCAATGATTGCAGGAGGGAAAGCGCTGAGAGGAGATCCCGAGGTGAGGGAGGGGGGGGGGATGTCCCCCCTCCCCACCAATCTGCGGCCACGCTCACCTCTTATGCTGCGACCCCTCCTGCCCCACAAAAGTCCTTGAGTGGGCCCTAGGGGGGCCTCGGCCCCCCCCCCCCCGCGGCAGCAGGGGTCGCATCCCCTATTGTTACGCCAGTGATTAGAATATTATTTAAAGGGCACCTGAAGTGAGAGTGATATGGAGGCTGCCATATTTATTTTAAACATCGAGAAGAGATATATGTGGTTAGCACCAGTTGCTGGCTGACAGCAGACACAATGTGGTCGCTCCCAATTAGTAGCCGTGCTCACAATACAGAGTCATCATCCATAAGGCAGTAGAAAAACAAAAATGGAGCACCAGCTCTTGCTATTTAGGTTTATTTGCGTTCACATAGGCATTACAGGTAAACCAGTAAGTGAGGGTAAAGGTACCGGCCTGACAGCCGTTTTCGCGGCAACTGCCGCTTTCTTAAAGGCACAAGAAGATATTTTAAACAATACTAGTTGCCTGGCAGCCCTGCTGATCTATTTGACTGCAGTAGCATCTGAATAACACCAGAAAGAAGCAAGCACGTAACCTCATTAGATCTGACAATGTCAGAAACACCTGGTCTGCTGTATGCTTGTTCAGGGTCTATGGCTAAAACATTAGAGGCAGAGGATCAGCAGGATAGCCAGTATTTCTTAAAAGGAAATAAGTATGGCAGCCTCCACATCCCTCTCATTTCAGTTGTCCTGTCCATTCAATAACAGGAATATGCCATGAAGAGCATCTTCTTTCAAATGCTTTAAATAATGCTCAAAAACGTTATGTGCATATGTACTTTGACTAAAGTATAGCATGTTTAAATGTGCCACCGGGACGAATCTAGGTGGGTATCTTGCCCCAGGCGCAGTTTGTTGAATTCTTAAAAAGGCGGCAAAATTTGGCAGTTGGCAGCATTTATAGGCGGGCGCGGGAGCGTGACGCTTTGGCGCGTCTGGCTTATGGCGAGTGAGACTCGTCATTACCAGCAGGGAGATCTCTAGCTAATATGTGGCATTCCCCCTGTTCTATTCCCCCCCCCCCTTGTGTATAGCAATCACCCCCTTCTTCCTCTCGAGGGTGGCGATTTACTGACCCCTTCCCCCCCTTGTTGCAATCCACCCTTCTTTCCCTTCAAGGGCGGCAATTTACTGACCCCCGTTTGTTGCAATCCCCCCTTTCATGCACCTCCGAGGGTGGCGATTTACTAAACCTACCCCTGTGGCGACCCCCCCCCCCCTGCAACCATCCCCTGTTCGGTGTAATAATACATACCGAGCGTTCGATCCTGCGGATGGATGTCACACAAGCTCTGCGCTGCAGCTCTGTCTTCCCTGCCGAGGACACAGAAATTCTGCTTGGTGACGTCACTAAGCCGTGTGTCTGTGTCCCGACAGAGAAGAAGGAGCTGCAAAGCTTGTGTGACATCTGCAGGATTGAAGGCTCAGTATGTATAGTTACACTGGGCAGAGGATGGCTGCAGGGGGTGGGGAGGGGGGGTTGCCACATGGGGGAGTTCAGTAAATCGCCACCCTTGAACATAGGGATAACAGCATAGGCGCCGCAACCTGACCTTGCCCCAGGCGCAACTTGGTCTAGATCCGTCCCTGGGGACCGTCTACTGGTCCACTTATCAGACCAATAAGAATTCTCCCTGAGCGTGCAGCGATGTGTGCGACAGGAGCACAAGTTAGTTGTGGATCTTCAATCAACTTCCTAGAGGATATTGGCGTTGGACCACTGATTAAAAGGTATTTATTGTTACTTAAAGTGTACCTGGGATGAAATTTACTATAGCATTTATACTTACCTGGGGCTTAAGCCCCCTCTAGGCTGTTGGCTCCCTCGCTGTCCTCCCAGACTCTAATCCTCTGCTGGCTGGCCAAGTCTTTCCCTCCAGTCGGCTGAGTTGCGCTGTACTGCAAGCCATTGTCATTCTACAGTTGCCTGAAGCATTAAGGAACACTCCCAGAAATGGGAGCATGATGGGGGCATGCGGTACTGCGGGACTGGCGGTGGCTTGAGCAAGAGACGGGCTGGACCAGCGGACAATCGGAACGGCCCGGGAGGATGGCGAGGGTGCCATTGGCCTAAAGGGGCCTGAAGGAAGCCCCAGGTAAGTATGAATGCTTTAGTAAATTTTATCTCAAGTTTCCTTTAAAGGGGAACTGAAGTAAGAGGTATACGGAGGCTGCCATATTTATTTCCTTTTAATCAATACCAGTTGCCTGTAGCCCTGCTGGTCTATTTCTCTGCAGTAGTATCTGAATAACACCAGAAACAAGCATACAGCTAGTCTTGTCAGATCTGACTTTAAAGTCAGAAACACCTGATCTGCTGCATGCTTGTTCAGGGGCTATGGCTAATAGTATTAGAGGCAGAGGATCAGCAGGGCTGCCAGGCAACTGGTATTGCTTAACAGGAAATAAACATGGCAGCCTCCATATACCTCTCTCTTCAGTTCTCTCTATAAGTAAGAATGTTATAGGTGTTTTCTCATTGTTGTGGTTTTAGTTCACTTTTAGCTGTGTGAAAATAGGTAAGGAGTACATAAGTACCAAGTACCACTATGCTCATTTTGCCCTGGGGGACAGCTGTCGCTGCAACTTCGACGCAACTGTCGCTAGTCCGCCGTGTGTATGCGGACTAGTGATGGGCGAACATCCAGATGTTCGGGTTCGGGGAGGTTCGGCCGAACATGCCCCCGATATTCGGCATGTTCGGGCCGAACCCCGAACCCAACCCGAACATGTCCCTTTAGGGCCCCTATAGGGCCCCAGCATAAAGGGAGAGCATGCCCCGAGCGCGGGGGGGGGGTCGGAAATGCCCCCCACCCCTCCCCGCCAAGCTCTCCCTTCTGCTGGACCCTATAAAATTAAAGTACCGCGATGACACGTACGAGGGTACGCGTCATCTACATGATGACACGTACCCTCGTACGCGTCATCGCGGTACTTCTGTTCTCTCTTGACGCGACTTACAAATGTAAACAGGAAGTGCGTCAGAGAGAGGGCGGAAGTACCAGATGGTACTAGCGCCTGTGATCGCCGGCTGCCCGCTTCCTGTCCTCTTCCTGCCAGCCTGCTACAGGTACTTTGGGGGACTTCTATTTAATTTTATAGGGTCCAGCAGAAGGGAGAGCTTAGCGGGGAGGGGTGGGGGGCATTTCCGACACCCCCCCCCGCGCTCGGGGCATGCTCTCCCTTTATGCTGGGACTCTATAGGGGGCTTTGTTCGGCCGGACACGGCTGTGTTCGGCCGAACACAGAAGGCCTGATCGGGTTCGGGCAGCGTGCCCGAGCACCCTCCCGAACACCATGAGGTGTTCGGGGGGTGCCGAACCGAACCCGAACAGGCCAAAATCCGGGCGAACCCGAACAGTGGCGAACACTGTTCGCCCATCACTAATGCGGACTAGCGACAGCAACTCCATACACAATGTATGGAGCTTCTGGCGGGGGGACGGTGGGGGGAAGGAACCTTCGGCGACAGCTTCCGCCGAATCTGTGTCCCTCTGTGCGCCATGTGTATGGCTGCAGCACAGAGGGCCCTGGCGTCGAGCTGTCGCTGCTTTTTTTTTTTTTTTTATTTCCCTGGCTAACTTTGTGCCTCGTGTGTACGAGGCTTTAGTCACAGTTTGCTTCCAAGCTCTGTTTTCCAGCACCATACACTCCTAGTCTGTCGCAAGTCACAGTCTACCTTCAGTCTCACCCAGCCAACACATCGATCCAGCACCATTAATATTGCCCCCAGCTTTTGCCCCAGTCTCTGTGAGAAATTAGAATCCACTTCCCTTAGATTGTAAACCTTTTTGGCAGAGCCCTACTCCACCTGCCCTCCTTTCTACCAGTTATCACTACATTGTAATCTCCACACCATTGTTTATTCTTACATTCTTACATCACCATTTTGTGTACAACAGTGTAACACTGTAATGACCCCGTGTAACATTGTTTAAAGAGAATCTGTATTGTTAAAATCGCACAAAAGTAAACATACCAGTGTGTTAGGGGACATCTCCTATTACCCTCTGACACAATTTCGCCGCTCCTCGCCGCATTAAAAGTGGTTAAAAACAGTTTTAAAAAGTGTGTTTATAAACAAACAAAATGGCCACCAAAACAGGAAGTAGGTTGATGTACAGTATGTCCACACATAGAAAATACATCCATACACAAGCAGGCTGTATACAGCCTTCCTTTTGAATCTCAAGAGATCATTTGTGTGTTTCTTTCCCCCTGTTCTCATGCACTGAAGTTTCAGGCTGCTTGTTTCTTCCTGCAAACAGCTTTGCCCTTGTCTGTAATTCTTCAGTATGTGAAAGCCCAGCCAGCTCAGAGGACGATTTATCCAGCTTGTAAAAGATAAGAGAGAAGAGAGAAGCTGCTCTAATCCTAAATAACACACAGGCAGTGTGCATAGAGGGGCCTGGAAGGGGGAGTTCATAGCAGAACCACAACACTGAAGAACTTGGCAGCCTTCCAGACACAGGCCGACAAGTCTGACAGGGGAAAGATACATTGATTTATTACAGAGACAGTGATAGTATAAAGTGCTGCAGTAAGCCAGAACACATTAGAATAGCTTTTTGAACTTGTAGGATGATAAAAAACAGGATGCAATTTTTGTTACGGAGTCTCTTTAAGGTCTCCCCTGTCTATTGTACAGTGCTGTGTAATATGCTAGTGCTTTATAAAGTTAATAATAATAATCCACTTCTATTCTCAGTCACTAATCACACTGTGAGGACATGCGGCATCACCATTTTCCATCAACAGTGTCATTGCGCCCTCCTCACCAATCTCTGTGGCGTAGCAATAGGAGATGCAGAGGTTGTGAGCACACAGGAGTCCTTGGGCCAGGGGAGCCCTCCCTCAATGGCAATATTAATGTCTGTGGGAATTTAAAAAAACAGCTAGATACTTACCTAAGGAGAGGGAAGGCTCTGGGTCCTATAGAGCCTTCACTATCCTCTCTCGGTCCGCTCATTTAAGCGTCGGCTGCCCCATTTGAATCCCCCACCGCAGGGGACTTCGGAAGTCTTCGGGAGCCAACGTGCAATACGGAGCTGCCCGTCTTTGAGAGCACTTGGGCTTCCTAAGACTTCCGAAACCTCCTTCAGCGCCAGATAGAGTAGTATTTGACTACATTGGTCAAATACTGCTACTAGGGAGCCAGTGCTGGAATGCGGGGACTGTGAGAGGAAAGGCTTTATTGGACCAAGAGCCTTCCCTCTCCTTAGGTAAGTATTTAGCTGATTTTTTTAAGTTCCTATTCACTTTAAATCTTTATTGGTCCTGTGCTGGAAGTGATCACTTCTGTATAATAGCTCCTTAGCTGTCCCACCGGTCAGCAGGCACAGGTAATCCCATGTCACATCAGGTGTTACTGAGCACTGTACTACAAAGCTCCAACTCAATACAGAGAGTCAAACAAAACTGAGGACACACTATGGAAAGATAGAAAGCTTATATATAGTTTATGGGGAAAATCAGGGACAAACTATGTTGGGCACTAGAAATATGTAACAAACTCTTTATGGTTCTGGAAAGCTAAAGGTGCCTACACATCGGTCGATGGGGCAGCAGATTTGATCATCAGATAGATTCCTCTCTGATCAAATCGGATCAGAGTGATCTATTGCTGCAACACATCTGCACACAGATTTCCAATAGATTGAACTATCTGCATTCCATACAATATATGCTGTATTTTTTAACCTTTACTTAGATATCTGGCTAGATTTACTGTACCATAAGGTACTGTAGGCACGTGCCTACAGGCGCCTGATGATGGAAAGGCATCTCACTTCCCTCCCCAAGTGCCTCCCTCCTTCCCTATGCAGAGTCCTGAGCAGAGTGTAAATGAGATGTTACTCACCCTGGTCTAAGCATTCTACTGACCAGATTTCCTTTTAGTCGGGGCACCTCTAGCTACTTAATACTTAAGATAGCTCTGGCTACCTAATACTAAGGGGCACCTGTAGCTACCTATGATGAGCAAGGGAAGTAAGGGAGAAGTGGCAGCTTGGACAGCCAGTACACTTGTGGTGCGGTTCAGGGGGAGTTTGAAGGTTCATGGAGGGTAAAGTCTAGGGTGCTGGGACATTTGTGCCTATAGGTTCCTGTGAGGTAAATCTGGGCCTGCTTCTATACCAATATACTTCTATTCTATCCGATTTCAAATAATAAACGGCATAATTTACGTACCACAGGAAACTTGTCATAAAGTTATATGAAGGAGGAGATTACTGTCACATACATTTTAATGGCCAGATTCAGGAGACTTTATTTGAACTGATCAGAAGAATGTTTGGCCTGGAGTGAGAACAGTGGTGTGCGGGGATCTGATTATCATTTTCAAAGCTTAATTACTGAACTGGAAACATCTGATGCCAATTGTTTAATAAAAGACATTTGATGAGTGGCAAGGTGAAAATTACATGATCTCTAAATACAGCGCCAGCATTTGACCATGAAAACACACATACACCCCAGGTGCCGTTTGCTGTCAGGGAAATTACAAAAAAATAATAATTTCAAAGCTTTTAAAATGTTGATAATCTTTCTAATGGGTAATTTATTAATATTATTCCTCTTAAATATCACACAACAATGGGAACAATGGATCAGATTCTATAAAAGGAGACATTTTCCTGTTTTTACTTGAAATAGGTTCAAGAGACTAAAAAAAACTGTTTTTTTTTTAATGAATCTGATTGCAGTGTGTGTAGGTGTAGGTCACACATCGTAAAAAACAAAAAAACAATCACATGCACATTTAACCCCCTGCATGCCAGCAGTCTCTGGCCCCTTAAAGAGAGTCTGAAGCGAGAATAAATCTCGCTTCAGACCTCATAAATAGCAGGGGCACGTGTGCCCCTGCTAAAACGCCGCTATAGCGCGGCTTAACGGGGGTCCCTTCACCCCCAAATCCCCCTCGATACACCCGGGGAGCGCTTCCTGGTTGGGGCAGGGCTAACCGCCGCAGCCCTGCCCCACGCGCGTCTGTCAGCGCGTATCTCCGCCTCTCCCCCGCCCCTCTCAGTCTTCCTTCACTGAGAGGGGCGGGGGAGAGGCGGCGATGCGCCGCTGACAGACGCGACTGGAGGCAGGGCTGCAGCCGTTAGCCCTGCCTCCAGGAAGGGAAATTCTGCGACCTTTCTACGACACACTTTTGCGGGGGGTGGGTTGGGGGTGAAGGGACCCCCGTTTAGCCGCGGGATAGCGGCGTTTTAGCAGGGGCACACGTGCCCCTGCTATTTATGAGCTCTGAAGCGAGATTTATTCTCGCTTCAGAGTCTCTTTAAGGACCAGAGACTGCTGGTACCACAAAACGGCACTTACTGACAAATCGCCGTACATACCCGGCGCTCTCGCCAGCCCCAGCCCCCCACTTTCCCATCACTGCAGGCCCCTCTCTCTGCTGTCGCTATGATGGCAGAGCTCTGTGCACTGGTCAGGAGCTGATTTCATTGGCTCTGGACCCTGTCCGTCATTGTAACCCCATGGGATTGGCTCACAGTGATCACGCAGTCAGGAGCCAATCAAATCAGCTCCTGACCAGCTCACAGAGCTCTGCCATCATACAGACAGCAGGCCGAGTGGAATGCGGTGTGGAGAGAGCAACGCAACTGGCAGTAACGGCGGGAGCGCGCGGGAAGGAAGTTGAAATCTACATCCTGTCAAAGCCGCACAGCCATCTGCAGGATGTAGATTTGAATCAACGTGGTCCGGAAGAAGTTAAAGGCTTAGACACAGGTAAGTTGATTTCAACAATGCTTTTCAGTGTGCCATACACAAGGGCATCAGTATCTAATGGGCACACTTATGTGCTGTGCTTCTGAAGCTTGTTATCTCAACTGTCAGTCACTGTATTTTCTTTTTCTCTGCAGAGAAGAGTTCAACACTTCACTGGCCTGCTCTGTAAAATCATTTAGAATTCTTAGTAGTGTGTAAACTACAAATATTAGAGAACAATGCAATGTTATAAAAAAACAAAACATATAACTGAAAATAAAAATATGAGAATATTTTCTTTGCTACTAATGTTCTAGTAATTATCCGTACTACACAACCAATTCATTATATCATAATTTTTTTTTCGCTCCAGTGTCTTTAAGGAAACCTGAGACAAACTAAATAAAAGCATTTATACTTACCTAGGGCTTCCTCCAGCTCCCCTTCAGGCTGTGGGCTCCCTCGCCCCATCCCCCACCCACTATAAATTTGTCAATTGCCACTAAGTCCCAATCTACTGAGCATGGGTGACTAAGCGCGACTGGACGGCGAGGGAGTGCACAGGCTGAAGCCCCAGGTAAGTGTAAATGTTTTTATTTATTTCCTCTAAGGTACACTTGTTTTCAGCAAGCTGGCTCCCTATTATAACCTTACACCAATTGCAAGGAGTTTGTGTGGTCACATTAGGCAGCTTATACAGATGCTAATTCCAAAAATGTAAGCTTTCACAATTAGCATATGGGAACGGAAGCTTTGACAACCATATGGGATTTCTAAGTCCCGTGCCACAGCCATGGTTTAAAATACTCATCTCTTTTTTTCTTTTTTCAGGTGCACTCAAATGTTCTTAAATTAGCCATAAAAGTTACAAGGAATGGCTTTGTTAACCATCTTTTTAAACGTAATTGTTGCCATCACTGAACTGCTGTTCAACGCAGTCAATTCTCTGTTCCCAGTTGTGTGTGCGAGTACCACAAGCTCCTTGTCTACGCAAGAACGGCAGGATTTCTGGAAAGGTCACAAAGGCTCGGGCCTTGGGCGGCTGCAGCCCAAGGAGGCACCTGAACATGAAAGAGGGGCTGAAAATGGGGAGCAACACATGGAAAAGGGGAAACTGATGCCAAAAGCAGCTGTTCATGAAGCAAAAGGACTGCAGTACCAGGATGAGAAGCATGGAAGAGGCAGCTGCACATGGAATGGGAGGGGCACGGCTGTACATGAACAGGGAGCCACAGCATACTTGGCCTAGTGCAGGGGTCTGCAACCTTTAAGACATAAAGAGCCACTTGGACCCGTTTCCAAAAAGAGAAAAAACTGGGAGCCGCAAAACCATTAAAAAACAAATCTAACACTGCATATATTGTTTCTTACCTTAATGCTATATACAGGATCAGATATGGCCCCAATATGCACAAATCGTTAGCAGATATGACCCCAATATGCACAAATTGTTAGCAGATATGACCCCCATATGCACAAATCTTTAGCATATATGACCCCCATATGCACAAATCCTTCAGCAGATATGACCTCAATGTACAAATCGTTAGCAGATATGACCCCCATATGCACAAATCGTTAGCAGATATGACCCCCATATGCACAAATCGTTAGCAGATATGATCCCCATATGCACAATCCTTCGCAGATATGACCCCCATATGCACAATCCTTCGCAGATATGACCCCCATATGCACAATCCTTCGCAGATATGACCCCCATATGCACAATCCTTCGCAGATATGACCCCCATATGCACAATCCTTCGCAGATATGACCCCCATATGCACAATCCTTCGCAGATATGACCCCCATATGCACAAATCGTTAGCAGATATGACCCCCATATGCACAAATCGTTAGCAGATATGACCTCCATATGCACAAATCGTTAGCAGATATGACCCCCATATGCACAATCCTTCGCAGATATGACCCCCATATGCACAATCCTTCGCAGATATGACCCCCATATGCACAATCCTTCGCAGATATGACCACCATATGAACAAATCGTTAGCAGATATGACCCCCATATGCACAAATCCTTCAGCAGATATGACCCCCATATGCACAAATCCTTCAGCAGATATGACCCCCATATGCACAAATCGTTAGCAGATATGACCCCCATATGCACAAATCGTTAGCAGACATGACCCCCATATGCACAATCCTTCACAGATATGACCCCCATATGCACAAATCGTTAGCAGATATGACCCCCATATGCACAATCCTTCGCAGATATGACCCCCATATGCACAATCCTTCGCAGATATGACCCCCATATGCACAATCCTTCACAGATATGACCCCCATATGCACAATCCTTTGCAGATATGATCCCCATATACACAATCCTTCGCAGATATGACCCCCATTTGCACAATCCTTTGCAGATATGACCCCCATATGCACAATCCTTCAGAAGATATGACCCCCATATGCACAATCCTTCAGAAGATCTGAAAAGAAAAACCCATTTACTCACCTCGTCAGAAGACACGTTCTCCTCCTGTTCCGACCTCCGGTCCCGACCTGGCGTGCAACTCCCACGATCCTCTTCCTACGTCACGTCCTGCGTCACGTCCTGCCTGATTACCACTGCAGGGCTACGGGAAAATAGCCGCTCGAAGCCCTGCACTGCACTGGTCCGGCGGCCTCTCTGATAGGCTGCCGGCCAGCGACACCACACGTCACGCGCGCGCCGCAGCCACCGGAGCCACCTAGGAGCCACGGCAAAGGTTAAAAAGAGCCTCATGCGGCTCTGGAGCCGCGGGTTGCCGACCCCTGGCCTAGTGGCACAAAAAGTATAAATCCAGCTTTGTATATAAGTTGTGTAGATTGATGGTAATGCCATGGTGCTGTGGAGGAAAATATCCTACCACTGGTGCATGAACTCCTATCCATGGCTTTAGCTAAGATGTCCCAAAGATGCACAGTTGAGAATCAGCCTACCGCCTGGGCAATTCTTGCTTGTTAATAATAAGTGATCCACAGAATTTGGAGTGCACCAAAGCCTATGCAAGGATACGCTTTGGCTTCACGTGAGGCTAGAATAAAAATGAAGAAGAGATTTAAAGCTGGAACTGTCCATTGTATAATATATATCAGTACCTTGTATAATATATAGCATAGGTGTAACAATCACCCTTGCAACCCCTGCCATCGCAGGGGGGGGGGGGGTCCAGAAGCTTTGAGGCCCCTCCTCCTCCCTCTCTCCAACCACAAATTAGCAAAATAAAATACCCTGTTCACTCACAACAGAAGTATGTGTAATTTTTTCCTGCTTCCAGATGCTGCTTCACAGCAGAATACAATCTATTGCCATTCACAGGCTCCTAATCACGTGACCCACATGGGGTTCAGGGACAAAGAGGGCCACATGCTATCAAATTGTAGGATGGCCCTTTCAACTACTACTTAGCAGCAGCAGGAAACAAGGCAACTGAGCGGCATCCCTGAGAGCAATGGTATTCCAGACGGTGTCCTCTAATTTTTTAAGAGAAAACGGCCCAGGGTTGGACGAGGTAAGGAGCACAGGTGCAGCTGAAGCGGGAAAGAGGTAATTTGCAGTATGGAGCAGGACTTTGTGCAGGGATGGACAGAGGTGGTTTAGAAAGGAAAGAGAGGGGAAAGCAGGGGGGTGCAGCAGGGAGCTGGTGCTATTGACGTGATATTACAAATTCTTATCAGCAGACACAACAGCGGTGCCCCCCAGGACCAATGGCACTCCAGGCATCTGCCTGGAATGCATTGGTTAAAAATAACCCTGCCTCATCGCATTTGATTTCTTTATTACAAATCACACCTTATATAGGACAATGGTCAGAAATGTAATGTTCTGCAGACTCAATGTATGTGCTTTCATAAAGTCGATGAATGAGCTCTGCAAGGTTTGTTTTAAAATCACCATTTAATACTGCACAGTAACCAAGCAGCTCAGGATGATCCAAAACCACGAAGAAAGTATAGGGGATTAAATGATACTTCCAGGCAAATAAAAAAAAAAATAAAAAAAAAAAAAAATACACTTACCTGGGGCTTCCTCTGGCCCCTGGTAGTGTTGGGCGAACACCTAGATGTTCGGGTTCGCGAACGTTCGCCGAACATCGTCGCGATGTTCGGGTGTTCGTGCCGAACTCCGAACATAATGGAAGTCAATGGGGACCCGAACTTTCGTGCTTTGTAAAGCTTCCTTACATGCTACATACCCCAAATTTGCAGGGTATGTGCACCTTGGGAGTGGGTACAAGAGGAAAAAAAATATTTGAAAAAGAGCTTATAGTTTTTGAGAAAATTGATTGTAAAGTTTCAAAGGAAAAACTGTCTTTTAAATGTGGAAAATGTCATGTTTCTTTGCACAGGTAACATGCTTTTTGTCACCATGCAGTCATAAATGTAATACTGAGAAGAGGTTCCAGGAAAAGGGACCGGAAACGCCAACCCAGCAGCAGCAGCAGCACACGTGAGGGAACAGGAGGAGCCGCAGGAGGAGAAGGCCACGCTTTTTGAGACACAACATCCCAGGCCTTGCATGAGGACAAATAGCGTGCGGATATAGCAATGCTTTTTGCCGCCATGCAGTCATAAATGTAATAAAGATGAGAGGTTCAATAAACAGGGACCGGAAACGCTAACCCATCACAGATGGTCATTGTTCATGTTACTTGGTTGGGGTCCAGGAGTGTTGCGTAGTCGTTTCCAATCCAGGATTGATTCATTTTAATTTGAGTCAGACGGTCTGCATTTTCTGTGGAGAGGCGGATACGCCGATCTGTGACGATGCCTCCGGCAGCACTGAAACAGCGTTCCGACATAACGCTGGCTGCCGGGCAAGCCAGCACCTCTATTGCGTACATTGCCAGTTCGTGCCAGGTGTCTAGCTTCGATACCCAATAGTTGAAGGGTGCAGATGGATTGTTCAACACAGCTACGCCATCTGACATGTAGTCCTTGACCATCTTCTCCAGGCGATCGGTGTTGGAGGTGGATCTGCACGCTTGCTGTTCTGTGGGCTGCTGCTGCATGGGTGTCATAAAATTTTCCCACTCCAAGGACACTGCCGATACCATTCCCTTTTGGGCACTAGCTGCGGCTTGTGTTGTTTGCTGCCCTCCTGGTCGTCCTGGGTTTGCGGAAGTCAGTCTGTCGGCGTACAACTGGCTAGAGGAGGGGTAGGATGTCAATCTCCTCTCTAAAGTCTCCACAAGGGCCTGCTGGTAGTTTTCCATTTTGACCTGTCTGACTCTTTCTTCAAGCAGTTTTGGAACTTTGTGTTTGTACCGTGGATCCAGAAGGGTATAAACCCAGTAATTGGTGTTGTCCAGAATGCGCACAATGCGTGGGTCGCGTTCAATGCAGTCTAGCATGAATTGAGCCATGTGTGCCAGAGTCCTGCCAGAATCCTCATCATCCTCTTGTGAGCGTTGTTATAGTTGTTGTGATGCATCATAGTCGTCACCTTCTTCCTGGTCTGCTTCTGCTGACCATTCGCGCTGAATTGTGGAAGTCCAACGTGCACCGCTCTGGCCCTCGTCAGTGGTGGCAGGAAATTCCTGCTCCAACTCCAGCTGTTCCTCCTCCTCTTCTTCGTCATAGCTGCTGGGGCCAGCGTTTCCTGAGGCGGATGGCCTGATGTTGGTACCATCACGCTGATCGTTTTCTCCCTCAGATTCCCCCAGTTGCATCATGACAGCTGTTTCCTTGATTTTCAACATCGACCTCTTCAGTAAACACAGCAGTGGTATGGTAATGCTGACTGAAGAGTTGTCACTGCTCACAAGCAACGTGGATTGCTCAAAATTTTGGAGGACTTGGCAGAGGTCCAACATGTTGGCCCAATCGGATCCACAGAAGCTTGGCAGCTGTCCGGATGCGCCTCGGTACTGCGCCGTCATGTACTGGACCACTGCACTCTTCTGCTCGCAAAAGCGGGCTAGCATGTGCAGCGTAGAATTCCAGCGCGTAGGGACATCACACAGCAAGCGATGGTGGGGGAGATTGAAGCGCTCCTGCATCTTGGCGAGTGCCCCCGAAGCAGTACTGGAATTTCTGCAATGTTTGGCCACTCGTCGCACCTTCAACAGAAGATCGGCCACGCCTGGGTATGTCCTCAGGAACCGCTGAACTACTAGGTTCATCACGTGCGCCAGGCAAGGGATGTGTGTCAGCTTAGCCAACCTTAAAGCACGAATGAGATTACTCCCATTATCACACACAACCATGCCCGGTTTCAGGTCCAGCGGTGCCAGCCACAAATCCGTCTGTTCCTTTATTCCCCTCCAAATTTCCTCCCCTGTGTGCTGCTTATCCCCAAGGCAGATCAGCTTCAGCAACGCTAGCTGACGCATGCCAACAGCTGTGCTGCACTGCTTCCACGATCCTACTGCTGTTGGGTTAGCATTTCCGGATGAGGTACAGCTTTGAGATGCGTTGGAGGAGAAGGAGTCAGAGAGGTAGGCGCTGCTGTTGTTATCCAGTGGGAGGGACGGCGGTGCAGCTGTTTGCGGCGTGGGCAACACCCGCGCCGTAGCAGGTGAGGAATCGCTGCCAGGCTCCACAAGGTTCACCCAGTGCGCGGTAAGGGAGATGTATCGACCCTGGCCGAACGCACTCGTCCAGGTGTCAGTGGTGAGGTGAACCTTGCAGGCAACGGCATTCTTCAAGCTTCGGGTTATTTTGCTGACCACGTGCTCATGCAACTCAGGCACTGCAGAGCGCGCAAAGTGGTAGCGGCTGGGAACCACGTAACGTGGGATGGCCACTGACATCATGCCCTTGAAGCTGTTTGTCTCCACCACTCGATATGGCAGCATTTCGCAGGCCAGAAGCTTGGCTATGCTGGCTGTTACTGCCACGGCCCGGGGGTCATTTGCTGGCAATTTTCTCTTGCGCTCAAACATCTCCGACACAGACAACTGAACCGTAGCGCTGCACACGGAAGGGCTGTTGGTTGTTGTGTTTGATGAACACTGGGAGACCTCAAGAGCACTACTCCGGAAAGTGACAGTGTCAGCGTCGTCTGATGTTTGTGAATGTTGTGAACCACGCAATGGCTGGGCTACTGCTGCTGCTGAGGCGGGTCTGGTGGTGAGTCTGGTGAACCCAAGGGAGGCAGTGTTGCTGGTACCCTGTCCTGCCGCGTTTGCCCACAGAGTGGGATGTTTGGATAGCATGTGGCGGCTCATGCTGGTGGTGGAGAGGTTGTTAATACTTTTCCCCCTGCTCAGGCGGGTCTTGCACACCTTGCAAATCGCCATGGTAACATCCTCAGTGCAGTCTTCAAAGAAAGCCCAGACTTTGGAGCACCTGCCTTGCTGGCGATTTCTGTTTGCTCCTCTTTTGCCTCTCACTTGAACTTCCACGCTTGTGGTGCCTGAAATTGCGCGCCGCCTACCTTGTGGCACAAGGCGAACTCGTGCAGCAGTGGGTTCTTCAACAGACTCATCTGTGCTGCTGCTACAACGGCGATGTTCTCGTTCACAAACAAAATCTGGGTCTCTGTCCACATTGTCCATACCCTCCTCTTCCATCTCCTCAAACTCGTCATATGTCATTGTGGGGGGCCGCCGCCGTGGAGTAGAGCTCCCCAGAACAACCTCTGCGCAGCTCACTCCAACGTCGTCTTCCAGATCTTGTCGGCCGACCTCCTGCAATTGCAACCCCTCCTGCCCAACTTGCTCTGGGATTTGGGTTTCCGAGTCCTCCTCGGACTCGCCTTGTATTTCAGTGCGCGGTGCATTTCCCACAGTTAATGGTTGTGAATCCGGGCACAACATTTCTGGCTGTTCCTCCATTGACCTTTGAAAGGTGGAAGTTTGTTGGGCTGGGAATAGCTCCTGCGAATACCCCATTGTGTCCTGAGGTAATTCATCGGATTGGTTATCTGGCAGTTGTGTGCGTGGTGTCGCTGCCGGTTGTGTCAGCTTTGTGCCCACTGGCTCCTTGTAACTGGCTGAGGACTCGGACCTCGTGCGTGATGTGCTGGTGCTGCTTAACCCACTGCTGGATGCTTGAGAGGTCATCCAAGTAATTATCTGGTCCTGTTCTTTTGGATTTGTGAGGGTTGTTGTCCTGGACAACATGGGCGGTATTGAGTGGGTTTTCTTGGGTGCTCCCCTGTGGCCTGTACGTGAACCGTCAGGGGAAACACCTCTTCCCTTGCCCCTCCCTCTTTCGCCGGATTTCTTCCTCATTTCACTTATCCTTAAAGTACACGCTGACTGGCAGCAGTACAGTGGCAGTACAGAAATGCTATACAGTGGCGGGTGAGCGGTGTACCACTATTCCCAGCAGCGACACAGAGCACAATGCTATACAGTGGCGGGTGAGCGGTGTACCACTATTCCCAGCAGCGACACAGAGCACAATGCTATACAGTGGCGGGTGAGCGGTGTACTACTATTCCCAGCAGACACAGAGTGGCAGTAAACAGAATGCTATATAGTGTGGCTGAGCGAGGTACACAGAGTGGCAGTAAACAGAATGCTATATAGTGTGGCTGAGCGAGCGGTGTACTACTATTCCCAGCAGACACAGAACAGTAAACAGAATGCTATATAGTGTGGCTGAGCGGTGTACCACTATTCCCAGCAGCAACACAGAGCACAATGCTATACAGTGGCGGGTGAGCGGTGTACCACTGTTCCCAGCAGCGACACAGAGCACAATGCTATACAGTGGCGGGTGAGCGGTGTACCACTATTCCCAGCAGCGACACAGAGCACAATGCTATACAGTGGCGGGTGAGCGGTGTACTACTATTCCCAGCAGACACAGAGTGGCAGTAAACAGAATGCTATATAGTGTGGCTGAGCGAGGTACACAGAGTGGCAGTAAACAGAATGCTATATAGTGTGGCTGAGCGAGCGGTGTACTACTATTCCCAGCAGACACAGAACAGTAAACAGAATGCTATATAGTGTGGCTGAGCGAGGTACACAGAGTGGCAGTAAACAGAATGCTATATAGTGTGGCTGAGCGAGCGGTGTACTACTATTCCCAGCAGACACAGAACAGTAAACAGAATGCTATATAGTGTGGCTGAGCGAGGTACACAGAGTGGCAGTAAACAGAATGCTATATAGTGAGGCTGAGCGAGCGGTGTACTACTATTCCCAGCAGACACAGAACAGTAAACAGAATGCTATATAGTGTGGCTGAGCGAGGTACACAGAGTGGCAGTAAACAGAATGCTGAGCGAGCGGTGTACTACTATTCCCAGCAGCGACACAATGACTGGGGGGACCCTGGCTAGCGTGGCTGGAGCGCGAACTACCCTGCCTGCCTACCCAAAGCTAAACCCACAGACAAATGGCGGAAATATGACGTGGTTCGGGTATTTATTTACCCGAACCACGTGACAGTTCGGCCAATCAGAGCGCGTTCGGGTCTGAACCACGTGACCCGTTCGGCCAATCACAGCACTAGCCGAACGTTCGGGGAACGTTCGGCCATGCACTCTTAGTTCGGCCATGTGGCCGAACGGTTTGGCCGAACACCATCAGGTGTTCGGCCGAACTCGAACATCACCCGAACAGGGTGATGTTCTGCAGAACCCGAACAGTGGCGAACACTGTTCGCCCAACACTAGCCCCTGGCAGCCGTCCTGTGCCCTCGCCGCAGCTCCAGTGGCTCCTGGTCTCCTCTGCTGCAGATGCTGACCTCGCCAGATTCGGCTTTCCAGGTCGGCTTCTCCTGCTCTCCACCGCGCGGGTCATGTGGTCATGCATCAGGACTGTACTGTGCAGGTACAGTAGTTCTGCGCCTGCGCAGTACCGTCCTGATGATGTCAGCGTGACCACGTAATCTGCGAAGTGGAGAAGCCGACCCAGAAAGCCGACCTGCCAAGGTCGGCAACTGCAGCGGAGGAGCCCGGGAGCCCCCGGAGCTGCGGCAAGGGCACAGGACGGCTGCCAGGGGCTGGAGGAAGCCCTAGGTAAGTTGATTTTTGTTTTTTGGATATTTTGTTTTTAATTTGCCTGGACGTTTCCTTTAAAAGAAACAGGCTGTCTATATGTGGGGCTGGTGTGGCTCTGTAAAATTTAAAGCCATGGGCTTGCTAGACACCACCGGTTCTGGATGCAAGCCTGGCTTCAGGGGCATAACGAGATCATTTGCATATTCATAGCGGTGCATAGTGGGTAACCACAGATGTTCACTTAAAGCTGTATTATTGTAAATTCCTTCTGTTTTAAGAAGGCAAACCACACTAAGGGCTTGATTCACTAAACCATGATAACTCATATCACGGCTGTTTTCACGTGCACTTTTGCGTTTGCGCGTGATCGTGAATTTTTCGTGCACAAACGATAATTTTCGCGATCGCGAAAATGTATGCAAAAACAGCTGTGATATGAGTTATCACGGTTTGTGAATCAAGCCCTAAGTGTTTAATACTGATAATGAAATACCTTTAAGCACTTGTGTATATGAGAATTGCCAGTATCAGAAGGTATAATGTAGGAGACTGCAAAGGCTTGTGAAGGAAGGTGGGACTCAGACATACTTACAGACATCTGTTAGGGTTCTCTTCCACTAGACGAGATCTGATCCGAAAATTGGATTGCAGCCGTTCTTTTCGGTTTACAACAGCACCATGTTTAACATGCAAATTGCGGTGCTGTTTTCCACTACCACAATTCATTTTTCCCAAATTGCACCTGCGTGATTTTTGGTGCATTTGTTCCCGTACCGGATGGATCATGGCCCAATAGCGGGTAGTGGAAATAAAAGATAACAGGACCACAATTTTGCATGCCATTGCATTTCCTAGTGGAAAAGGGCCTTCAATGACCAGACCCAACTACAAATGTTCAGCTTAGTCAACAATCAAGTAACTGTAAGCAGATTTACACCATCCCTGACCAGCTTCTACCAGCCTCTGAATGTGTGGCACTAATTAGTCCAGCAATCCAATCCAAGTATAGAGTAATGAAAAGTGTAAAAGAGTATAGCAACCTGTCATAAACAAAACACACAGCTTATGCTACCGATCATAAGGCGTGAACAGTTCTGAATGGACAATACAGACAATTCTTGTTCTTTTCAGTCCTGAGCTCCAGTATGTTCTTTTTCCTCTAATGGGACATACTTATAACTATGAAACTCCTTTCTAAGAGTGACTTGCACTGAGCACTAAGTATGCCAAAGCACAGGAACATATCCTCAAAATGCTCTCCGTGACTGACACTGTCACAGCCGCAGGACAAATAACCTGAATTTACTAGTAAAGCAGGTTTATGTCTTGTGGTTAGATTATCATGACAGGTTATTTGGTTCCTTAGTGTCTGGAGTGAACGAAGCTGGAGGGAATGACAAAATGCAGAGCAGAAGCAACTAGACCAACCAGTTCTAGACTAAGGCATTAGTGTTCAAGGGGACCTGCACTACAGAGGGTTCAAAAGTCAAAAATGGCTTTAAAATGACAGGCTTGAATTACTAAGCTGTCTTTGCATACAGTATTCTCTATAATGTGATAAATGGAGGGCAAGACAAATGTTAGGAAAGTAGACATAAACAAATGTAAGTAGATAAAACAGACAGAGAGAAATAAGGAAAACTCACATCAATCCATGGGCCTGATTCATTAAGCTGCACTGCTACAGCAGAGCGAGCTTGATGACACCAACGGGAGCTAAATACAGGGCCGCATGCTATGCTCAGTAGTGCTGTGTAGTGCACGCTCCTAAAAGACCTCAGCCCGTTACTTTTTTGCAGCCGCTCCTTGCATGCCCTGCGAGATGTGAAGTATCACGACCGCGATACTTCACTAACACGACCGATAATTAGCTAATTTAGCTAATAAGTGATACCTCCCTAGCATGGCTGCTAATTATCTAATTTAGCTAATTACCAGCCATGCTAGTGAAGTATCACGGTCGCGATACTTCACATCTCACGATGCATGCAAGGAGAGGGCCGGAAAATAGTAACGAGCGGAGGAAATTTAGGAGCGCACGCTATGCAGCACTACTGCACGCAGCGTGCGACCCTGCAGTGCTGTAGCTATGGAGCTATGGGCCCTGGTGCGAGTTTTGCATGGAGCCCCCCCAAGCACTCTATATGTAACACTTGATACGGCACAACAAAACCTGCCAAGGTCATCCACAGTAGAGATGTAGCGAACGAACGGCGACGGTTCCAGGTGAACTTTGGTGGTTCGCGTTCGCCTACACCAGGAGAACTTTTGCGGAAGTTCGATTCGCCCCATAATTGTAACGATCAGTGTCAGCACACAGAGAGAATCTGATTATTGGTGATCTGCAGTATCACCAAGAATACAGATTATACCTGATTATTGATGATCTGCAGAATCACCGATAATCTAAGTATAACTAACCTCTGGACACCTTTATAGTGTGAGTGTTTGGTGCAACCGTAATGACTTTTAGTAAGACCACCCGAGGAGCAGGTGGTCTCTGGCAGTATGGGCGATACCGCCTTTTTGGGAAGTGCAAAAACCTTCCAGCAGCCTGAGGCCTTCAAAGGGGTGGAGTCCCAGGCTGAAGGTGGGAAGAACCTGTGAGTGAGTGACACCTGAAGGTGGATGTCAATAGCAGGTCTGGAGACTATCTCTAAAGAGAGAGATAGCTCTCTAGGTCGGGCAAGCCAGGTCGGCAACACACACAGACAAGGTACATAGACAGAAGGCTGATTCGGTATCCAAACGCAGGCAGGGTTTGGCAACAGATAATCAGATATGCGTAGGTACCGAATCAGAAAGCAGAGAGATAGTCAGAAATGCAATAGGTCATAACAGATATCAACAATGCCTAGTCTTGGGTGTGAGGTCCGTGGTCTCTACACCCTGGAACTAGTCTGAAGTATAATATGATGGTACAGCGTATTCCTAGACTTGGGTGTGAGGTCTGTGGTCTCGACACCCTGGAACTAGTCTGAAGCACAACAGAATGATAACACAAAGTCCCTAATCTTGGGTGTGAGGTCCGTAGTCTCAACACCCTGGAACTAGTCCGAAGCACAACACAATAATACACAGAAGTAATCTGGCTCAGTGTGAATTCCCAGGTCCTCCTGGTTCTAACACACTGTAGGATCTGACTAAGGTCTGAGTGCTTCCACGTAAGTGTTCGCAACGGCAGACAACTTGAGACTGACCAGCAGTGACTATATATAGAGCGGCGCTCTCCGGCGCCACCCATCAGCGATCAACCAATAGCCACTTGCTTTGAGGTCAGCTGACCAACCTGGTCAGCTGATCCCTCCTAGTTTGTCATAAAGGTTCTACCTCTCAGCGCGCGCGCGCGTATTCCTCAACCTGTGTGAACTAACAGACCCAGCCACACCAGACGCACGCTGCTGCGTGCAAACCGCCGCGCTGGACGCGGAATCAGCCGCCTTGCCACCAGTACA
Source organism: Hyperolius riggenbachi (assembly GCF_040937935.1). Lineage (NCBI taxonomy): Eukaryota > Metazoa > Chordata > Amphibia > Anura > Hyperoliidae > Hyperolius > Hyperolius riggenbachi. The sequence continues at coordinate 407,400,507 of NC_090649.1, read as the reverse complement.
CGCGGCGGCTTTTCCGTGTTCTATCACAATAATGCACTATGAGGGTCAACTTTGACCCTCTGCATCACAGTCAGCAAGCACATTGTAGCCATTCAGGCTACATTAAGCCCTGGAGCCCCCCCCCCCCCCCCTTATATAAGGCAGCCTCCGGCGGCCATTACACTCACTCGTGCCTGCTGCAATAAGGCAGACTAGGGAGAGCTGCTGCAGATTGTTCTCCTAGGGAAAGATTAGTTAGGTTCTTGGTTGCTTAGCTTGCTCCTGGCTGATTATTATTGCTTTTATAGCACCCCTCAACAGCTCTTTTCAGAGCTAATCCTGTACTTTTTTTTTTCTGTGTGTCAAACTGACACTTTTGTTGCATGCACAGCCTTGCTAATTCATAGTGTGTGTGCCATTGCCCAGCACATTCAGTGACTGCCTGTGTGTGTGACAGGGAGCTGTACATTGTGTCAGGAACCGGCCCGCGGTACGCCTGCGTATACGGTTCCCGACTGCGGGTTTGACCAGATTGAGAGGGGAAGCAGCCTTAGTCAAGCTAAAACAAGGCTGGGACCCCTCAGAACACCTCTCACTGCCACCACTAGCGGTTCGCTAGACACTTTCACTCTGCTGTCGAGTCCTCAGCGCGCACTCCGCGTTTTCGTATTTGGGTCAGCTTTGCGCTTAGGCCAAATACGGGAACGCCACGCACCCACACACACACACAGTTGCAATCTTACACTGTCGTGAAGCAAAGACCCACTAACAGTCGTTCCGAACGATACTGTTAGCCACTCTGCTGTCGCTACTCGCACTGGCGTTGTTCGTACGTTGGGTCAGCTGCGCGCTTAGGCCAACGTATGACAAACGCCCCCACACACAATGCAATTACAATTTCATACGGTAGTGTTGCTCAAGCGTACAATTAGGCATGAACTTATACACGGTTACACTTCAGTCTCTTCTAGGCTATGAGTGTTAGTTTAGTACGGCAGAAGTCAAACTTATTAAATAATAATTTAATATTCTAGAAAAACATAGAACAATGCAGAACTTAATATATACAAAAAGATTACAAAAAACAAAGTAAAAATAGTTACAAGATAAAAGTTACAAAGATAACACACACGGATATTTGCGTAAAAATAAACGGGGGAAAAAAGAACGTTACCAGCTTAGGTTAGAACGTTGTTTGACGGGAGGACGCCGTTTCGACCAGGAGTCACGATCCTCCCTAGCTATTCGCTACCTCCGAGAGAAGACAGTCACTAGGCATCCGCCTCTGCTTTTTATACTCTGAGCTACGCCTGTAGGCTGCAACTTCCTTGGGGAGGGGAGGAACTAGGTTTTAATTAAATCTCAGACATATTCCATTTCCAGGTAAAAGTCCATACATCAAAGATTGTGAAGTGAGCCTTTCAACTCCAGGTGAAAACTTGATTACGGCTTTTTCCTGTCTCAGTTCTCAGACATAAATGGGATTTCCAGAGATCCACATACATGAAAAGGGTACTATAGCACCTCCACTAATGATTTAATTTCCACAGGTAAAAAATGGTATCAACAGGACTTCACCCATTTCTAATAGCCTGTCATGTACATTTCAAACGTTCCTGTGTTAGTCTCCAGACTCTGGTCCTCTGGCTTTGTGTATTGAGACAATGGGCCGTCTCCTGAGTTCAAACAGTCAGGCAGATAATCCCATTAGCACTCTCAGAGGAACTGCAAACAGACTCAAAGCACCTGATATGGTCAAGACAATCACCCATTTCCTTGCCCCAAGCAACTCAAGGTAACCTGCTCCCTTCTGGCAGAAAAAAATGAAAGAATATGTTCCTGTTATCCTTAATATCATCAGCACCTCAATATATCTCCACACATTGTACTACCCAGTACTGCATATACCCAGTACCTGTTGTGTTTACTTAACCCATCTCATCACTGCATATACCTAGCTTTCTGTTGAGTGAACCCAGGTCACTGCATCTAACTACCTGTTGTGTTGAGTGAACCCAGGTCACTGCATCTAACTACCTGTTGTGTTGAGTGAACCCACCTCACTGCATCAAACTACCTTTACTGTTCAGTGAACCCACCTCACTGCATCTAACTACCTTTATTGTTGAGTGAACCCATCTCACTGCATCTAACTACCTTTACTTTCAGTGAACCCACCTCACTGCATCTAACTACCTTTATTGTTCAGTGAACCCAGCTCACTGCATCTAACTACCTGTTGTGGTGAGTGAACCCAGCTCACTGCATCTAACTACCTGTTGTGTTGAGTGAACCCAGCTCACTGCATATAACTACCTTTACTGTTCAGTGAACCCACCTCACTGCATCTAACTACCTTTACTGTTCAGTGAACCCACCTCACTGCATCTAACTACCTTTACTGTTATGTGAACCCACCTCACTGCATCTAACTACCTTTATTGTTCAGTGAACCCACCTCACTGCATATAACTACCTTTATTGTTCAGTGAACCCACCTCACTGCATATAACTACCTGTTGTGTTGAGTGAACCCACCTCACTGCATATAACTACCTTTACTGTTCAGTGAATCCACCTCACTGCATATAACTACCTTTACTGTTCAGTGAACCCACCTCACTGCATATAACTACCCTTATTGTTCAGTGAACCCAGCTCACTGCATATAACTACCTTTATTGTTGAGTGAACCCACCTCACTGCATCTAACTACCTTTACTGTTCAGTGAACCCACCTCACTGCATCTAACTACCTTTACTGTTCAGTGAACCCACCTCACTACTATCTAACTACCTTTACTGTTCAGTGAACCCACCTCACTGCATATTACTACCTTTATTGTTCAGTGAACCCACCTCACTGCATATAACTACCTGTTGTGTTGAGTGAACCCACCTCACTGCATCTAACTACCTTTATTGTTGAGTGAACCCACCTCACTGCATCTAACTACCTTTACTGTTCAGTGAACCCACCTCACTGCATCTAACTACCTTTATTGTTCAGTGAACCCAGCTCACTGTATCTAACTACCTGTTGTGTTGAGTGAACCCAGCTCACTGCATCTAACTACCTGTTGTGTTGAGTGAACCCAGCTCACTACATATAACTACCTTTACTGTTCAGTGAACCCACCTCACTGCATCTAATTACCTTTATTGTTCAGTGAACCCAGCTCACTGCATCTAACTACCTGTTGTGTTGAGTGAACCCAGCTCACTGCATCTAACTACCTGTTGTGTTGAGTGAACCCACCTCACTGCATATAACTACCTTTATTGTTCAGTGAACCCACCTCACTGCATATAATTACCTTTATTGTTGAGTGAACCCACCTCACTGCACCTAACTACATTTACTGTTCAGTGAACCCAGCTCACTGCATATAACTACCTTTGTGTTGAGTGAATTCACCTTACTGCATATAACTACCTTTGGGTTCAGTGAACTCACCTCACTGCATCTAACTACCTTTACTGTTCAGTGAACCCAGCTCACTGCATCTAACTACCTGTTGTGTTGAGTGAACCCAGCTCACTGCATATAACTACCTGTTGTGTTGAGTGAATCCACCTTACTGCATATAACTACCTTTATTGTTCAGTGAACCCACCTCACTGCATCTAACTACCTTTATTGTTGAGTAAACCCACCTCACTGCATATAACTACCTTTATTGTTTAGTGAAACCACCTCACTACATCTAACTACCTTTACTGTTCAGTGAACCCACCTCACTGCATCTAACTACCTTTGTGTTGAGTGAACTCACCTCACTGCATATACCTAGCATCCCCCCGAGATGGACAAAATGGACAAACCAGGTAGAGGAAGAGGTAGAGGCAGACCCAGAGGAAGGCCACCTGGCACCGGCAGGTCTGTGCGAGGTCGTGTTGATGTGATTTTGTGCGGCCCTGTCCCAAAGTACAGTGCTCAGAAGAAGGTACGTGCCATCAACTCCCAAGATTGTCAGGACTTGGTTGACTATTTAACACAGAACACCTCATTACCAGTGCTACTACAAGCACCACATCCACTGCATTTGACACTTCGCAGGAGTTATTTGGTGGTGAAATCACTGATTCCCAGCCACTACTGCAACAACAAGATGATTGTTGTACGGACCTGGCCCAAAGTACAGTGCTCAGAAGAAGGCACGTGCCATCACTTCCCAAAATTGTGAGGACGTGGTTGAGTATTTAACACAGAACACCTCATCTCCCGCAGCCACCAGCGCTAGTACAAGCACCACATCTGCTGCATTTGACACTTTGCAGGAGTTATTTGGTGGTGGTGGTGAAATCACTGATTCACAGCCAATAATGCTACAACAAGAAGAAGGTGCAGGTACACCACCTCATACGTCTGAGTTAGGTGGCGATAGTATCGACATAACGTGTGAGGAGAGGGATGATGAACCACCTGATGTTGGTGCAGTTGTGGAGGTGTCTGAGGAAAGCGAAGCTGGGCAGAATGATTATGATGACGATTATACGGATGCCACGTATGTTCCCGATAGAGTAGATGACCAGGGGGACAGTTCAGATGGGGAGTCAGAGAGGAGTAGGAGGAGACGAGTCCATGATAGAAGCAGAGGGAGCTCGTCCTCAGAAACAGCTGGGGGCAGTGTCCGGCGCCATGTACCGCCAGCTATGGACAGCCAGCCAACGTGCCCTTCAAGGTCAGCTGCTGATGCCACCGTAGCGCCATCACCCCAGGGGGGCTCAGTGGTTTGGAAATTTTTTAACATGTGTGTCTCAGATCGGAGCAAAGCCATCTATTGTCTCTGTCAGCGAAAATTAAGCCATGGAAAGGCCAACTCTCACGTAGGGACAAGTGCCTTACGAAGGCACCTGGAAAAAAGGCACAAACAGCTATGGCAAGAACACCTGAGGAAAAGCAGCACCCAAAAGAAAAGCCACCCTCCTTCTCCTCTTCCTCCTTCAGGTGCATCGTCTTCATCCGCTTTCTCCCTTGCACCTTCACAGCCACCCTCCTCCACACTGACTCTGCTCTTGAGCGGTTCCTTCTCCTTTGCCCACAGCAGTAGCCAGTTGTCCGTAAAGGAAGTATTTGAGCGTAATAAGCAAATGTCTGCCAGTCACCCTCTTGTCCGGCGTCTGACAGCTGGCGTGGCAGAACTATTAGCTCGCCAGCTATTACCATACAAGCTGGTGGAGTCAGAGGCTTTCCGTAAATTTGTGGCCATTGGGACACCGCAGTGGAAGATACCAGGCCGCAATTATTTTTCACAAAAGGCCATACCCAAACTATACCATGCAGTTGAGAGGAAAGTGGTGTCATCTATTGTGAAGAGCGTTGGGTCAAGGGTCCACCTGACCACGGATGCCTGGTCTGCCAAGCATGGGCAGGGCTGCTACATTACGTACACAGCCCATTGGGTCAACCAGGTGACCGATGGCAGCAAGCAGGGAGTACGTGGCTGCGCAGCGGACCAACTTGTGACACCTCCACGGCTTGCAGGCAGGCCTCCTGCCACCTCCTCTACACCTGCTACATCCTCTTTGCTGTCGTCATCCTCCTCCTCCTCCTTGGCTGGTGCCGCGATCTCCTCTCCAGCTACACAGCCCCCATACCCCAGGGCCTATGCTGCATGCCAGGTAAGATGGTGTCACGCCATCTTAGACATGTCTTGCCTCAAAACGGAGAGTCACACTGGCTGCTCTTAACAAACAGGTGGAGCAATGGCTGACCCCGCACAAGCTGGAGATCGGCAATGTGGTGTGTGACAACAGCAGCAATCTCATTTCCGCGTTGAATTTGGGAAAGCTGACACATGTACCCTGCATGGCACATGTACTGAATATGGTCGTGCAAAGATTTGTGTCCAAGTACCCAGGCTTAGAGGAGCCTGAAGCAGGCCAGGAAGTTGTGTGGGCATTTCAGGCGGTCTTACACGGCCATGGCACGCTTTGCGTACATTCAGCGTAGAAACAACTTGCCGGTGAGACGCCTGATTTGCGATAGCCCGACTCGCTGGAATTCCTCCCTGCTCATGTTCTTTCGCCTGCTAGACCAGGAGAAAGCCGTCACCCAGTACCTGTATAATTACAGTAGAAGGACACAATCTGGAAGGATGGGGATGTTGTGGCCCAACAACTGGACACTGATGCAAAATGCATGCAGGATCATGCAGCCCTTTGACGAGGTGACCAAACTGGTGAGTCGCGCTGAGGGCACCATCAGCGACTTGATCCCCTACGCTTACTTCCTGGAGCGTGCCGTGCGTAGAGTGGTGGATACAGCTGTGGAGAAGCGTGAACGAGAACAGTTACGGCAGGAGGAGTCGTGGGAGCAATTTTCTACCGAACTAGATGTTTTCTCAACACCTGCGGCAGCACAGAGGGGGTAAGAGGAGAAAAAAGAGGAGTTCTGTGGGGAAGGAGAGGAGTCAGACTCGGATGATGATGATGAGGAAGGTGTTTCTGTGGAGGAGGAAGAGGCGGCGGAAGAAGAAAAACCGCAGCAGCCGTCACAGGGGGCTTCTGCTGCTCCACATTCCCGTGGTATTGTTCGTGGCTGGGGGGAGGAAGAGGAGTTGCGTACCATCACTGAGGAAGAGCAAGAGGAGATGGAGAGTATGTCTGCATCCAACTTTGTGCAGATGGCCTCTTTCATGTTGTCCAGCCTGTTGAGGGACCCCCGTATCAAAAAACTCAAGGCGAATGACATGTACTGGGTGGCCACGCTACTAGACCCTCGGTACAGGCACAAAGTGGTGGACCTGTTACCAATTCAACACAAGGCGGAAAGGATGCAGCACTTACAGAACAAGATGTCAATGATGCTTTAGAATGCGTTTAAGGGTGATGTGACAGCACAACGCAATCAAGGTACCACTGGCAGTAATCCTCCTCCTCCCAAGTCCACGCAGGCAAGGACAGGACGCTCCAGCAATCTCAGGGTGATGTCTGACATGCAAACATTCTTTAGTCCAACGCCTCGCCATAGTCCTTCCGGATCCACCCTCCACCAACGCCTGCACTGGCACCGGCCGACTGCCTGGCTAAGGTGTGGATGTAGACACTGCGAGCATCGACGATGAACCCTTGGACTACTGGTTGCGCAGGCTTGACCTGTGGGCAGAGCTGTCCCAATTTGCCATCCAACTTCTCTCTTGCAAGTGTCCTGTCAGAAAGGACCTTCAGTGCAGCTGGAGGCATTGTCACTGAGAAGAGAAGTCGCCTAAGTCACGACAGTGTTCAATACCTGACCTTTATCAAAATGAATGAGGCATGGATCCCAGAGGGCTATTGCACGACGAAGACTAAGTCAGTCCCCACACACAGCATCTCTGCCTGCAGGCCGCTTGACTGCCCTCTCCGCCACCACCAACAGGGTCCAGGACTCTAGGCAGATTCCTGAATTTTTAAGGCCGCTGGCGCTGCTAGCAGCGGCCGCTATACTAATTTTTGTGGTGCGTGTACATGCCTGCCTAATTTTTCTGGCTGCACTGCGGGCGGCTACAACAAAAAAACAAAAGGCATGTACATGTGCCCACCCCCCTTCGTGATCATTACCTTGCTGAAGGGGCTTGCGTATCACAATGAAGCAATGACCGACGGCTATATGAGTGTCTCGGGTGGGGGTGGCACACCAAAGATAATAAGGTCGTTGCTTCATTGTGGTCAGACCAAATTTGATCAGCTGGACAGTCACTATTGTTCTTCTATCATTGAGCTACCACAGCCCGGCGACCATATGGGCTTGAAAACCGCCACGGCCTACACTCTCGCCATAGTGCGCACCAGTCCAGCACGGCCGTCACTACGCAAACAGCTGTTTGCGGTGTGTTACACAGTGAGTTTGGTGTGTCAGTGTGAAGCAGTACTCTAATTACACTCCCTGATTGATGTATACACATGCAAGATGTTTGAAAGCACTTTAGGCCTGCAATTTAGCATTAAATGTGATTTCGGCCCTTAAAACGCTGCTTTGCGTCAAATCCAGATTTTTCCCCGCGACTTTAGGCATGTATCCTACTCCGCCATGCCCCCCTCCAGGTGTTAGACCCCTTGAAACATGTTTTCCATCACTTTTGTGGCCAGCATAATTTGTTCTATTTTTCAAAGTTCGCCTCCCCATTGAAGTCTATTGCGGTTCGTGAACTTTTCCACGAACCGAACCTTCCGCGGAAGTTCGCGAACCGAAAATCGGAGGTTCGCAACATCACTAATCCACAGGTGCAAGAAAGGGATGGGGAACAGTTTGCTAATGATTACTACTATTCAAAGCATCTATAGAAGTGATTATTACCAGCATAGGACCAATAAACAGCTAATTCTTTGGTCGAGGAAGGGCCCCATGGGGCCCCTCTGGCTCAAGGGCCCCGATGCGGTCGCTACCTCTGCAACCCCTATTGCTACGCCACTGCGACACTGTATATAGCTCACGTTAGTGTTATTAAGCTCATGCTGCTATAGCAACTAAGCTTAATAAATCAGGCCCTAAGTTAGTTAGTTTCACAAAGCTGTGTGTGATAGTGGCTAATGCAATTTCAGATGAAATAATAGCACCACCAGAGTCCTAATCTCAAGTGTCCCAAGTCACCAGCAGGTTAAGGTGCAGGTCACATCTGTTTTATGCTCAGCACAGCCATATGTATACTGGAACACACAGGTGGGTGTGCATGTTCACCATAACCTTCATTTTACCTCTATGTCTGTTTAATGGAGCCATAAATGCCATCCATGATAGCGTTAGGCTTTAGGTTCCTTAGTGCTGCTACAGCCGGTCAGTTTATAGCTCCTGATGGACTTGTGTCCCACTGGCTGCATCTGCTTCTTTGACCTTGGATTGTTTATTTACCTATGAACTCTGCCATCTGTTTTTTTCATCCTTGTACCATTTCCTAAGCTGGGAAGCTTATCCGCTTACCCCTGACCTTGAGATTGCCTCCTGACCTTTGAACCTTTGCTGTTAGGCCATAATGTCTACTACACAGACTAACATATCAGATCATAATTTGGGTTTGATGTATTGTTCCTCAACTGGTCTGTGTCAGTTGCCTACCCGGTAATGCCCATTAGACTACCCCATAGAAAGGAGCTCCACATAACATTTGATCAGAAAATCTTAGTAAGTACTGCACTGAAGTGGCCAAAAGGTGAATGATAGCTGGACGTTAACTCAAGACCAAAACTTGGTACGAGTCTCCACTGACCTCAATTTTAGGTAGCCATAGGTACCCCTCAATATTAAGTATCCCTGCAGTAATGGTAGCAAGAGGTTCCACTTCCTCCCAGTTTTTGGTAGTATCCCCCAGTAAAGATAGCTGGCTGTGACCACCAGAATATCCCCAGAATAGGTAGCCAGAGGGGGGCCTTAGTATAGGTAGTCAAAAATAGCAGAACGGCCACCGACACCACCAAGAGATGCACAATACAGTTGGTAAAAAATATCCATCTGTTCCCAAATCCATGAATTACAGAGTGGCATGAATTTAGAAATGCAATGTTTTTTGTTCTCAACTCATCCTTTTCCTAGCATATCTGTGTAATATCTTTTCAGCCCGTAAAAGCATTTTAAAGAAACTTGAAGTGAAAGCAGTAAGGAAGCTGCCATCTTTATTCCCTTTAAAAAATACATATATGTCTCGTGGACCAAATGGTGGTTCAGTGTCATAGGGCTTGATTCACAAAGTCGTGCTAACTGTTTAGCACGGGTGTGCTAAACAGTTAGCACGAGAAGTGCCGTTCGCGGACTTTTGCGCGCGCAAAGTGCCGCGGTTCGCGCGATCGCAGACTTTTGCTCGCACAAATTGCCGGCAATATGTGTGCGCAAAATTCCGCGATCGCGTGAATCGCGGCACTTTGCACGCGCAAAAGTTTGCGAACGGCACTTTACGTGCTAACTGTTTAGCACACATGTGCTAAACTGTTAGCAAGGCTTTGTGAATCAAGCCCATAGTGGAGAGTTCTCTTGCCTTGAAGAGCTAGAGTCCCAGTTTCAAATCTAGGGCAGAACACTATCTGCATGGAGTTTCTCTAATGCCGGAAATACACGATGCGTTTTTGCGTTCGTTTTTGCCGTCGTTTTCGCTTTCGATAGATTCTACTCTCGATTCACTGCTCGATTCCCCTCTCGATTCCTTATCTTTTCTTATCAATTACATTCACTTGAATGAGGAGAATCGAAACGAAAGTAGAATCGACCAGATCCGACAGGTTGGAATTTATCTATCGAACCCATCTATCTAAAGTAAAAACTTAACGTGTATTCCCAGCATAAGTTGCTGCCAATTACTCAGTTAAAGCAGGTGTGGAAAACAAATAACAAGTCCGCTTGCTTCATACTGCTGATTATTTGTGCTGGATAGGATGCACTGGACTTTTTGTCCTGAAACACATAGTACAAATACTAGACTAGAAAAGTAATGCAAATTAAGATTACAGCCAGTTTTACAAAAAATGTAACATTTATTAAATTTCAAAAACATTTGTACGACATATAGAATTTTTATAGCAATTTCACTTTAATGCCAATTTTTTTCTTCTATTTTACTGGAGGACACTTTTGTCTAATGGTAACTTAGTTCTGTCTGTGATTCACCAGTTAGAGTGCACAGCCACATAGACTCTCTTTGGCCAAACTCTCTTTAGCTGGATTTTGGAACAACTTAAAAGAGCAGAAACAAACCACCCTCTGCAACAAAGACTGGCATAAGCAATTGCAGTTGCTTATCTAGATCAAATACATACTTTTTTTTAAGGGGACTGATGCTGTCTTCTACACCTCTTCCATCCTCTCTCGAGCAATTGTTAATCAACTATTAATGCCTTTAAAATGAATCAGATATTGAGAGTATTGCTATTGTTCAAGGCAAGATGTTAGAAGGCATCGGGGGCAAGTAAACTGGTTACAATTAGGGAATTATCCCTCGTTTAGCATTAAAATTCATTTAGATAAAATTGCCACAAACATTTAAATGGGGAGATTAGTTCCCCCTCATGCCTTATTGCACTCTTTCAATGGCCCAGTTAAGGACATTTTACACGTTGGAAATTCCGTCCTCTCTGGTTGCTTGCTGTCTCCTAGCTACCCCTCATTCAAAGCAGAGACACAGAAAAGTTTTGGCAGCTAGTCTGCGATTCATATGCTGCTATCTGCCCAGGAGAGGCAGAGGAACAGCCGGAGATGGCTTGAATTCTGCCCCTTCTGTGCAGCTCTGAGGAAGAAAGACGCAGAACTAAGCCTTAAAGCAGACCTGTCACCAAGATCACACTTCACACGAAGCGAAACATGTCAGAGTAGGGGCAGCTGTTTGTTTACTGCATAAGAGGATCGGTTTTGTATAGTTCTGCCTTATTGCTCCTATTATCTCACTCAGTGCTCCTATTTTCTCATGCAGGCGCAGGCTCTCTGATTAAAAACAACAGGCTCTCTTCAGTTTGCCTCCTCTTCAATGATGTCAAACAAAGCTTCTGGCCGCATCACATGACTTTGTTTGCAGTCTTGGCTCAGAACAGGGAGTGGAAGCTTAGAAGAAATCAGGGTTGCTTGTAAACTAGCCCAGGGCGAATCTAGTAGTCTAGTAGTCCGCAACTACGCATCATAGTTCGTAGCCGAAGTTTAAAAACTACGCTTACGTATTTACGCATAGTTGTACTACTGCTATTCGAAGCTTCGCCCACTACGTGTAGTTGACGTATGTATTGCGAAGTCAACTACACGTGCGGTAACCGCGTCTATTTTTCTGTGTATGGATCATTTCTTATTGTACTAGTAGGACTGCATTTGGCAGCCCGGTTTACTGACTCAGCACCCATTTGTTCAACTCTAGCTTTATGTATTCATGATATGTGTGAACCAGGTGTGCAAACCTTTTTCACTTAAACTATGTATATTTGTTCCCCATTATTTGTTTGTACTATGTACAGCGCTACGGAAGATGTTGGCGCTATATAAATAAAAAATAATAATAATTCTTTTTAATTGCGCATGCGCAGATAGATTATTGCCCTTCTATACGTATACAATTCCGCATTGGAAGGTGGAATGTACGCATATATTAGTTCACGCATGCGCATATTTAGCGGGTTAATGTGGAAATTTTTCCGCATCAGGGCATAAGCGTCCGCATACACTACGCTTCGCACTACGCGAAGCTTCTGTATTTTAAAGTGTAGTCTACCAAATGCAAACGTAGCAAATATTTTGATTTCAAAACCGTAGTTTGTGAAGTGTAATTGCGTAGAACTATGCGTAGTTCCAGCATAGGGAAGTTGTCTGACTATGACCATCCCTGGAAGAAATGTTTATTTTTTAAAAATAGAGAAACCTGGTTGTCTCAAAATGTTAAATATACTTTTTTAATATGTATTATTATTATTTATTAAATTAGACTAGAGATGAGCTGGCGAAAGTTACAAAGTCAGATTTAAAGTAAACCTGAGATGCAAATAGAGAAAGATTTTAGACTTACCTGGGGCTTCCTCCAGCCACATAAGCACCGCTGAGTTCCCCGCCGTCCACCCAAGTGCCTCCATTCTCACGCTATCGGTCCTGGTAACTGGCTCAGCTACGTCAGTCGGGTTCTTCTGCGCATGCGGGGCCCACGACCTACCCTACGTCACTGAGCCATATTACAGGGACCAATAGTTGGAGAACAGAGGCACTCAGGAGGACGCCGAGGTACTCAGCGGTGCTTATGGGGCTGGAGGAAGCCCCGGGTATGTATCAAATCTTTCTTAATTGGCATCTCAGGTACACTTTAAAGGCCACCTAAGTAAGAGGAATATATTGGCTGCCATATTTATTTCCCTTTAAACAATGCAAATTGCCAGGCTGCCATGCTAATTCCCTGTCTCTAATGGCCCATACTCACGGGCAACTTTTCTTCTCTGTCACTAGCACACGGGAGCGTGTGCGCGACAGTTCGGCAACAATTCTTCGCCATGTCCCTCCGCGTACACACGCGGAAGAGGGACCAGCGGTGCGACGGAAGCTGTCGCCGACGTTCCTCCTCCCCCCGCCGGAAGCTCTGTGGTCTTTATGGAGGTTGCTGTCGCTAGTCTGCATACTCCTGGCTAAGTTCCAGGTAAGTTCAGATTCCATTTTTATTGTCTGCTCATAGTCCCTTTAAAGAGAAACTCCGACCAAGAATTGAACTTTATCACAATCAGTAGCTGATACCCCCTTTTACATGAGAAATCTATTCTATTTTCACAAACAGAGCATCAGGGGGGTCTGTATGGCTTATATTGTGGTGAAACCCCTCCCACAAAGAAATTCTGAGTACGTACTCTTGGCAGTTTCCTGTCTGTGAACCCTGTTGCATTGTGGGAAATAGCTGTTTACAGCTGTTTCCAACTGCCAAAACAGCAAGCAGCAGCTACATCACTTGCCAGCAGTAAAATGTCACCATGTGATAAATGTCAGAATATAAATCAGGGATTTAAAATATTTTACAATGGGCAAACACTGACTAAATTATTTATACATAATTATTGTAAAAATGAAGCACTTTTTTTATTACATTATTTTCACTGGAGTTCCTCTTTAAGGTGAATCTAGGCAACTAACAGATAAATTATTCACAAACCTTACAGAAGGCCAAAACTTGCTTTAAGGTCATTTTTTTTGGTGAGAGTTACCTATTTCCTTTTCTACATCTAATGGAGTGTTTCCAGGTATCAGACCATATAGAGCCTGCCCATCACAACCAATAGAAATTAGGACATCCTTATCCTTTTATAAAGAGGACGTTAGCAGGGTTTTCTCATTCTGCGTCCTGCTTCCACCCTAGCTGTTGGGAAAGAAAAAACAGATACAGAAAGAGTTGTATTTGATTGACAGGGTCAGTGAGTGTATAGATACAGTAACAATGCCTAGTTTGTTTTTTGCTGTATACGCACTACACAGGAATATGCAGCCACTCAGTCACTGCCATCGCTTATTCATTACTGTGTGTATTTGAGGTTTTGTTAGTCATGGTGTTGGTGGGGGGGAGTAGGTTATTATAAATATAATATAAATATAATATTGTGCACATCTACACTTAAATGTGTATTACTATAAAGGTTACAATTGGGCACATTTGTACCTACAGCAACTGTACATTACTACAGTTATCGTAAATGTTGGTATTGTATACAATGTCAAATAATTTTGTGTTGCTATGGTTAATGTAAATGTTTATGTTTTGAGCATTTGTACAGTATTATGCTTAAGGGCCGGTTCACACGAGCTTCTAGTAGCGTCCCTTTTTCCAGCGTCTCGTTCGGGGGAATGCACAGGCTTTCGGCGGCTTCCCATCGCGTCAACGTTTTTTGTCCCCGGGAACATGAAAAAGTCCAGGGTCGCCTGGAAATGGGGAAACATTGGGATCGGAACTTCACGTTCGCGCGAATGTCGGTAATCGATACACGCTGCCCGATACAAACATTCCCATTCACTTTGTCGACGAGTACCGGGCGCTGGCGGTAACGCCCACCAAGCGTCCGTGTGAACTGGCCCTAACTGTAACCATAATTTTGTGCACATTTCTATTTAATTCTGAATGCATGTTTCTCATGAAATATATAAATAAATCTAATAAGGCATAACACATCAAAAGTTGTTTAGGTGATACCTTTAAAAACTGTACAAGATTTGAAATCTTGTACAGTTAATCATTAAAAGTATCACCTAAACAAATTTTGTTGGTATGTCTTCAATTTCCTCCATGACTAATACGCAACTGTCTCTACCATAAATAAATCTGTATCAAATTTGAATGCAGAGAAGCACATCTATTTTCAGCAGATTCACTTACCCCTAGATGAGCTTATAATCCAATCTCTATCATAGTCATAGTTTAACATCCCTACCATAGTTTAAGGTCTGTATACACCGTATGTATATATATATATATATATATATATATATATATATATATATATATATATATATACAGAGGGTACTGCAGCACACATCAGGAAAACAGTGACAGGGGCTCTTGGTTACGCTTTAACGCGTTTAAGCTCACCAACTGCGCCAAAGTGTTCCCGATCTGGTGAGTCCTACTCTAACCAGGCAAAAATGCAAGTTTTTATCAGCGTTCTAGTGGGAACCATGCCAAAAGCCCAGGGGTCAGCTATATGGGAGAAATGAAATTAAAAACACCTCACCTTCTACTATCTACTAACTGAACTATGAGCTCACCAGTCACTGTTTTCCTGTTGTGTGCTGCAGTACCCTCTGTATTTATATATTCCTTATGGAGATCGGGGTTCTCCAGTGCTGCGTGCATGCTTTGCATAGTATTGTATAAAATTTGGTTTGTGCTGCTTATCGCTCGGCATATATATATATATATATATATATATATATATATATATATATATATACACACACAATTTTTATTTGGGGGGGGGGGAGTGTTACCGAGTAACAGGGTAAAAGGGTCTCCCAGGTAAAATCTGAGCTATTGCTAACTATTTGCATGAACTTTTTTATGTTCTTGTGTGTTTGTGTGAATTTCCTTCAAGCACTCAAGTTTCCCCCACATCCCAAATAGTGGTGGTCATGTCTAGGAGAGCAACTGGGATAAAGAGGCGCCCAGATATCTATATACACAAATAGGTTAAAAACAATGATAAAATTCAGAAGAAGAAATGAGGTGGCTAACCTCAAAAACGACTATCTCGTGAGACAGAGAAATTAATTAAAGCACAGGCAACGAGTTTCACGGATGCAAGCCTGCTTCCTCAGGCCAGTAACAGTGCCGATATAGATGAGCCAATAGACATAAGGCGCCTATCTAGGAGAACTCATGGGGAAGCATGTGATTTGTTTGATCAGTTGACATATTTGCCAAACTCTCATTTGCTAAGATCACATCCTACTTTAGCACATGGTCATGGCTAGCAAATCAGAGATTTACATATCTATCCCCTGACCAAACTAATAACATGCTTCTCCATGAGTTTTTATTGCCAACATGACCATTACTTATCCTAAAAAACATACAGATATGTTAATTGGATTTCCCAAAATTGGCTTTCCTCAATGATAAGGACATATGACCATGACTATGATAGGAATTAGATTATGAGCTCCTTTCAGAGATAGTTAGAGACAGGATTACAGCTCTGTAAAATGCTGCAGAAAATGTCAGTGCTATATACAGTGGCTTGCAAAAGTATTCGGCCCCCTTGAAGTTTTCCACATTTTGTCACATTACTGCCACAAACATGAATCAATTTTAGTGGAATTCCACGTGAAAGACCAACACAAAGTTGTGTACACGTGAGAAGTGGAACGAAAATCATACATGATTCCAAACATTTTTTACAAATCAATAACTGCAAAGTGGGGATGCGTAATTATTCAGCCCCCTTTGGTCTGAGTGCAGTCAGTTGCCTATAGACATTGCCTGATGAGTGTTATTGACTAAATAGAGTGCACCTGTGTGTAATCTAATGTCAGTACAAATACAGCTGCTCTGTGACGGCCTCAGAGGTTGTCTAAGAGAATCTTGGGAGCAACAACACCATGAAGTCCAAAGAACACACCAGACAGGTCAGGGATAAAGTTATTGAGAAATTTAAAGCAGGCTTAGGCTACAAAAAGATTTCCAAAGCCTTAAACATCCCACGGAGCACTGTTCAAGCGATCATTCAGAAATGGAAGGATTATGGCACAACAGTAGACCTACCAAGAAAAGGCCGTCCACCTAAACTCACAGGCCGAACAAGAAGAGCGCTGATCAGAAATGCAGTCAAGAGGCCCATGGTGACTCTGGATGAGCTGCAGAGATCTACAGCTCAGGTGGGGGAATCTGTCCATAGGACAACTATTAGTCGTGCACTGCACACAGTTGGCCTTTATGGAAGAGTGGCAAGAAGAAAGCAAATGTGAACAGAAAAGCATAGGAAATCCTGTTTGCAGTTTGCCACAAGCCATGTGGGGGGACACAGCAAACATGTGGAAGAAGGTGTTCTGGTCAGATGAGACCAAAATGGAACTTTTTGGCCAAAATGCAAAACGCTATGTGTGGCAGAAAACTAACACTGCACATCACTCTGAACACACCATCCCCACTGTCAAATATGGTGGTGGCAGAATCATGCTCTGGGGGTGCTTCTCTTCAGCAGGGACAGGGAAGCTGGTCAGAGTTGATGGGAAGATGGATGGAACCAAATGCAGGGCAATCTAGGAAGAAAACCTCTTGGAGTCTGCAAAAGACTTGAGACTGGGGCGGAGGTTCGCCTTCCAGCAGGACAACGACTCTAAACATAAAGCCAGGGCAACAATGGAATGGTTTAAAACAAAACATTTCCATGTGTTAGAATGGCCCAGTCTATGTCCAGATCTAAATCCAATCGAGAATCTGTGGCAAGATCTGAAAACTACTGTTCACAAACACTGTCCATTTAATCTGACTGAGCAGGAGCTGTTTTGCACAATTGAATGGGCAAGGATTTCAGTCTCTAGATGTGCAAAGCTGGTAGAGACATACCCTAAAAGACTGGCAGCTGTAATTCCAGCAAAAGGTGGTTCTACAAAGTATTGACTCAGGGGGCTGAATAATTACGCACACCCCACTTTGCACTTATTGATTTGTAAAAAATGTTTGGAATCATGTATGATTTTCGTTCCACTTCTGACGTGTACACCACTTTGTATTGGTCTTTCACGTAGCATCCAATAAATGTCATTTATGTTTGTGGCAGTAATGTGACAAAATGTGGAAAACTTCAAGCAGGCCGAATACTTTTGCAAGCTACTTTAGTACACAGCATTAAAGAGACACTGAAGCGAGTAAAAAACTCGCTTCTTCTCTTATATTCAGCAGGGGCATGTGTGCCCCTGCTAAACCGCCGCTATCCCGCCGCTATCCCGCCACACAACGGGGGTCCCTTACCCCCCAATTCCCCCCCTGCAAAATCTACGACCAACTTGGTCGTAGATTTTGCTGCTCCTAGAGGCAGGGCTAACGGCTGCAGCCCTGCCTCACAGCGCGTCTATCAGCGGCGCATCGCCGCCTCTCCCCCGCCCCTCTCAGCGAAGGAAGACTGAGAGGGGCGGGGGAGAGTTGGAGATACGCGCTGACAGACGCGCGTGAGGCAGGGCTGCAGCGGTTAGCTCTGCCTCAATGCGGAAGAGATCACCGGCGAAGACGGAGGGGAATTGGGGGGTAAGGGACCCCCGTTGTGTGGCGCGATAGCGGCGGTTTAGCAGGGGCACACATGCCCCTGCTGAATATAAGAGAAGAAGTGAGTTTTATACTTGCTTCAGATTCTCTTTAATAATACAAATGTTTTTTTAGGAGGGGGTGGGGATTTGAATCTGGGACCCCAATGCTGCAACAGAAGAGTACTGTGCATTTCACCACATTAGGAATCTTTTTGAAAAAGTACCCTACCCTGTTCCTATCCCTATTTTAAACATTTGCTAATGTGCTTAAAGGACTCACGAAGCAACATGAAAAAACATTTTTTACGTACCTGGGCTTCTTCCAGCCCCTAGATATCTTCTGAGTCCCTTGCCACAGCTCCTGTGGTCACCACTGTCCCGCTGGCCACCCGGCAGGTCGTCGCTTCTGCGCATGTGGGGCCGACATCGGGCGAGTACTGCGCCTGCGCAGTTAGTCTAAAAAGCCCTCCTCCTAAAAAGTAACACTCAGTGTAGTTTACCATCTTAAAACAGAAGGTAATTCAGCTTTAAGTGAGCGACTGTGGTCTCCCACAATGCATCACTACTGAATATGCAATCATTTGCGTATTCAGTAGTGATGCATTGTGGTAGACCACAGTTGCTCAATTAAGGTGGCCATACATCAGGCAACTTGGCAACCAATCGTCCATACAATTCAATTAAAATCAGAGGAAAATTGGGGCCGCCAAGTGCATGCCCGATCGAATATTGGTTGACCTTTCTCTGTATAGTGGTGTGTAGGGGCCGCCGTACTTGTGCGCACGTTCATGGGAGTGCAGGCGATCGTGGTTTTTCAGCCCCTATGGTCAGGCTGAGCTAGTTCATTGACAGTTAAGTGACCCAAAAAAACAATGATTCGGGCCATCTCTACTCTGGAAGAGCTGCATCAGCATCACTACACCTGGAGTCCATGCTCATTTTTCCATTGCCAAGAAGAGGGCAGGATAAAGCATTTGAATAATCTGGAAGAGTTTTAAGGAATCCTTGCAAACTTTCATAGTGGCTGTCCTCATCACGTGAATACTGTAATTTTTAGTGCTAAGGCTACTCCATTCAGATGAATCGAACTCCCAGAAAAGACACAGTAACCAAACTGTTTGAGAGCTTCCCAAATGCCACACCCTGGTACTAGGAAAGTTATCCCAGATTTTGAAAGGAATATTCTTTCCTCAAATGGGTTCTTATTGAAAAACAAACTACTTATTATAGATTTAAGGAATGCTTTATATGCATCTACCTTGACAAAAATGCATTGTAAAATGTGTAAAACAACCATCCCTGTCTGTCAGCATCACCAGCTGGTAAATGCTACAGTCATCACTGGGGCTGACATAGTATATTCCCAAAGTACCATCGCAGGCCCTGCAGCATGTTACAATTCACATGTGGGGCCATTTTTGTTTAGTAAATCCACAATTTTTTCTGTGACCATGGATTTAGCCATTATCATAAATCAACCCAGTGTTTGGCTTTTGGTTTTGGGTTTTAACATTATAATTACAGCTCTCAGAGCAGTTTATTTTTGGACACATCAATTACAATGATAGTGGTGATTAGTGTTAGAACAACCACTTAAATTCTACATTTCCACTTGCTGCCTAGTTTAATACAGTAAAATGTAGTTTAATAGGCTTCAGAGTTTTTTTTGTTTTAAATAGCAATGAAATTCTTAAGGGCTCGTTTCCACTAGTGTGGCGTGCGTCTCGCAGACGCTCGCCGGCACTGAGCGGGTGGGCGGGATCGCAGGCGAATCCCATGAGCCATGCCATGATGGGATTCGCAGCCTCCGCCGCAAATTCTGCGGGGGTTTCCGCGCCGCCGATATCACCTGTGGCAGAGTTTCCCCGTGCGATTCATGTGTGGGGAAACTCTGCGGAATCACAGCGGAAACCGCGATAGTGGAAACGGGCCCTAAAATGTATTTGTATGAAAAAGTTTGAAGCCATAGATGACCATGACAGGAGTACCAGATTCTAACTTCTCTGTGCTTTTCAGGAGTGTCCAGAGTTTAAAAAAACTAAAGGAAACCAAGTAGTATTTTTAGCCCCAAGGGCATCTCATTAGCACATTAAAAATGCATGCCAACAACAAAGCTAATTAAAAAAGAAAAAAGTTCCACTTTACCTATTTTTACATTTAAATATTTGTCAGAGGCTTTTATTACCCTACTTCTGTGGATATCAGGGCCTGCCTGCCACAGAAGTTGCAGACAGGCAGGAAGTTGCAGATAAGCACTGCTGTAATTAGCAGTAGCAATGAGCAAACCAAAGATGTTATTAGCAGTAGGGGTGAGAAGATAGGACACTGTGCTTCAAACAGTTTAGAGAAGTCACACATGATTAACTTCAAACCTTTCCTCTGGATAAGGGCAGAGGAAAGGGGAGGGGGGAAAATGGCAGCTCCAAAAGCCATTAGAAACCAGGATAAACTGCAGAAAAAATGCTGATGGGTTCCCTTTAAGTAATTGTTCTCAGGAGCTGGAGGGGGCGGGAGCTGGGGGGGGGGGGGGCAGTCCTGTACATATGTAATGCAGAGTGGAAGCACAGCACAACGTTATACATCAGCTGCTCTTGGCACGATGCAGGTTCCTCTCCACTTCCTCATGTGACAGGGACGAAAGCCGCATGGTGAAAACATTGACAACCCCTAATTTACTAATTTTCAGCAACCCCACCATGTTCTAATATGACTGAAGCTAAAGTTGTAGATGTTTCCATCTAAAATATACAGCCCAGGTATCCCAGATCACTGTTTTTCTCCAGTCTTTGTAAATCAACTTCTGTATCTGCTTGCTTTCCTCTCCCCACACCAAATCCACAATGAGGGGTGGGATAGGGCCAGAGAAAGGCAGGAAACATATATTGTAATGGTTAATACTGTAACATGGTCACTGTGATTGGATAATCACAGTAATCATGTGTCTAGAAGCTGTATGTTAGGATTCTAGCCCTGTCCCCCAGCTTCCTGCTGAAAATGATATCACTTAAGCTGTCAGAGACACTGGTTAAATACACAGCTGTATATGAACAGTTTGCCACGATGAGAAGCAAGTACCATAGTCCCAAATTGAATCAGGCCCTGCTCCAGAAAGGGAAATACCACTTTGGTTGAAAAAAAATCGAACAGTGTGCCTGGAAAGGAATCATTAATGAAACGTCTCAAAAAGCAACCACAATTTTTTGTGTATCAAAATTCTACAGTGTGTATGTATCTTAATTTAAAGTGATTCTGAATCTGATACCAACTGTTTATGGAGAAAGACTCAGACTGAGTGCACCCCTTGTAAATTGAGCCCCCCTCCTCTCTAAGCTGTTATCATTAGCCCCCATCTTTAAAGGATACCCAAGGTGACACGATGAGATAGACATGGGTATGTACAGTGCCTAGCACACAAATAACTATGCTGTGTTCCTTTTTTCTTTATCTACCTGAAAGAGTTAAATATCAGGTATGTAAGTGGCTGACTCAGTCCAGGAAGTGACTACAGTGTGACCCTCACTGATAAGAAATTCCAACTATAAAACACTTTCCTAGCAGAAAATGGCTTCTGAGAGCAGGAAAAAGATAAAAGGGTCAATAGTTCATTAGCTTTGGCATACCTCAATGAATGTGTCATTCAGCAAAGACAATAAAACAGTTAAAACTTAAAAAGTAGACTTAAACATAAAATAAAACTGTGGAATATCTTTAAAAGTCATTTTTAGGAGAAGGAAGATAGATACAAGCGTATTTCATTCGTGTATTTTCGCCTTGGTTGTCCTTTAATGAAGTGATATTTTTGACAGGAATTGTGGGAACAATTTACATCTTAGCATCACTCTATAAACTGAGCACAGATTCATTTTAAAACAATCATGAAAAAAAAATGTAAAAAAAATACTTACCTTGGTAGTGGGCAGGGCCGGCCTGCCCATGAGGCGGGGTGAGGCGGGTTCCTCAGGCGGCAGGAAGTGGAGGGGCGGCACCAGACATACAGAGGAAGTGTGACTGCGGAGAGGAGAGAGAGTGCAGGCTGCAGTGCAGATTCTGCAGTGAAGTCCGGCTGCTCCTGTGGTGCCCGACCCCGCCTCCGACCCCGTGCCTGCACTGCACACACGGTGAGTGGCCCTCCGCTGAGACCGAGTCTGCCCGGACTGTGTTCTGGGACCCGCGGCCGCCCCCCATTAGGCTGTGTGCACCGCCCGCCAGTTCTGCTGCCACGTGCCACCCATGATGCTGCCGGGCCCGGCCTCCAAGTTCGATGACTCCAAGCTCTGGGGCCTCTCCTGTCTCCGCCAAGGCTGTGACGCAGCGCTGCCTAAGCCTGCTGATGGCGGCGGCAGCTGCCGCCCACTCTGCTGCCCTGGCCCTGCCTGATTGTCACAGACACGGTCCCAGCAGGAGGGGAACAGCGCAGAGATGAGGGAGAGCTGTGCGGACGGCAGGGAAGGGGGGCAATCTCCCCCCTCCTTCCCTCACCTTAGGTGCTCTCCCTCCCTCGCTGTCCCCTCCATTACTGTCCGGGTGGCTGGCGCAGCGGGTGGAACTCACCTCCGTCACGCTCCAGCGCCGGAAGTTTGGGTGCGCAGCCGCTGCTCTGGTCTGGACCAGACCGGAGTAGCGGCAGATCCATCCATCCCTCCTGCTGGGGGCCGACACCTGGCTACCTACTCTGGGGACATATACCCCTGCCTACATATACTGGGGACACATATACACCTGGCTACATATACTGGGACATATACCCCTGCCTATATATACTGGGCATATATACCCCTGACTATATATACTGGGCACATATACCCCTGACTATACTGGGCACATATTATACCCCTGACTACATATACTGGGCACATATAACCCTGACTACATATACTGGGCATATATACCCCTGGCTATATATACTGGGGACATATACCCCTGACTACATATACATATGTGTTGTCGACTGGGGGGCGCCTTCACGATCTTTGCCTCAGGCAGCAGAAAGTCCAGGACCGGCCCTGGTAGTGGGAATCAACTGGATAGTCCAGAGGTTCCCCGTATCTCCATACACCGTTCCAGCACTGGGTCCCTCTATACATACAGCACTGTACATGCATGACTGCGCTTCCTAGAGGCATACATTTAAAAATAGTGCAGCAAAAAATGGCACAGGGTGATGCCAGTAATAATGACATCTTGTTGCTAAAGTTATTTAATGTATTAGGATATTCCTAAAACATTACATAACGTTAGTAGCAAGATGCCAACACCAGCGATCAAGTCTCCTCCACTTCCAGGTTCGTTTGCAGGAGTCCTGTAGCCAGCCAATCACCATGCAAGTATTGTAGTCTCGTGACATGATGCATGTGCTGCTAGTCATTCTTTCATTGCCCCCTCCCACTCCGCATAGCAACACAGAGCGTCATCAGCCACACAACTGCGCGTGTGTGCAGCCCGGCCCAGCGATGTTGCTCAAGGGGGTCCTGATCCCCGACAGGTGACATCAGTTGGGAATTTGTACCGGCCCTAGGACCCCTCCGGGTGCTTTACACTTAACCACTCCATCCCCATGCCTAATCTAAACCACCCCCTGCCTAAACCTACCCCCTGCCTAACCCAAACCTCCCTGTCTAAACTTAGCTACAGTAAAAGCTGTAATTAGAGGCAAGGAAGTTAAGTTATGGTGCCCAATAAATAGTGCATCCCTGGATGTAAGTGATTGTGCATACACTATTGCTTTTATATTGTAATTTAATATTAGATTTTTAAGAATAAAAGCAGTCTACGCTTAGGCTAGGTTCACAGTGGGAAGTTGCATATAACCCGAATGCAAGTCCTTTAGGTGGCGTACAATCAATAAGTATGCTTTACTGCCTCTAATGCACGCCTTATGCAGTAATGCATTGCATGCAGTGCGTTGGGATACTGTAGTGCGTTGGATTCCAACGTAGCGCATGTACTGTGAACGATCCTTATGCTCCATAGACATCTTAACGCAGTGCGACTTTCTGCGTTA
The DNA here is from genome assembly GCF_040937935.1 of Hyperolius riggenbachi. Taxonomy (NCBI): domain Eukaryota; kingdom Metazoa; phylum Chordata; class Amphibia; order Anura; family Hyperoliidae; genus Hyperolius; species Hyperolius riggenbachi. The sequence continues at coordinate 407,376,382 of NC_090649.1, read as the reverse complement.
AGATGCCCCCATAAAGTTGCACCACCACTGTGCACCTAACCTCAGACATTTTTTATTTATGTATTTGGAGGGATCGTGCTTTCAGTGGGCTCCCCAGTTCTTATCTATCTAGCCGAGAGAAGAGGAAGTGTATTTAGCTATATGTTGGTGATTCTGAAAATCTGAGATGGATGGGAAGATGAACACCTGACACCTGTGCAATTTACACAACCTTATAGCTTGGGTTGGCAATGGCTGGTAAGCCTCTTTTGATCTTGTGGTGTTGGGTGCACCAAGTTTCATTTGAACACCAAGGTGGTACAGTACATCCATTGTGCTGGTTTGTGAAAATTTACAAAGTTAACTTCTATTAATCACAGGGTGTCATACATCCCTCTTTCCTTCCTCTCTGGTGGCAACGCTTTGACTCAAACCAATGATTCAATATGCAATTTGGTATGCTCTGGTAATAGCCAGCCATACTCCGCTATTGCACCCACAAATGATCTCATGCACTGCGTATTATTGGACGTATTCTCTACTGCAATTAGCGCTGTTGCGGACCGTAACGCGTACAAAAATATGCGTTGCCGCATTCCGCACGTGCAGATTGTACGTGTTGCGGTCCACAACAGCGCTAATTGCAGTAGGGAATGCGTCCAATAATACGCATGGCGGCTGGCTGACTGGTGAGTCGTCAAAAACGAAACTAAGTGGCAGCGGGGGACCGGAGGATTCCAGGGCGGCTCTGAGGGCACAGGACTGAAGCAGGGGGCTGGTAATAGTTCCAGGTAATTGAAACTCTTTACCCCTGTTCAGTTAAGGTTCCTTTAATTTTCCTCTAAATTTCCTCTAATGGGAAGAATTGATATGCCTTGCATATTGTGAGCTTATCATGTCATAAGTGTAATATGGATATTTAAAGTGGATCCGAGATGAACTTTTACTCATTGCATAATTGTGTTTCTTTCCTATTGTTTATAGGGCATTCCTCAAGCCAAATACTTTTTTGTTTTTGTTTTAATACTCTAATTCCCTATAAACTAAACAAGCCCTGCCCACAGTTTTTCAGAGAGCCTTGGCAGTAGCAAGAGCTCATGGGAGCTCAGTCTTGGCAGAAGGAGGAGGAGGTATTACTAGCCAGAGATTTCAGAGGCAGAGCGCAGGAGGGAGGAGGAGGGGGGATTAGGTATTTTCAGTGCTGATGGTGCAGATAAGCCTGCCTCTGTGTAATGTTTACAAACAACATGGCTGCTGTCATTGTATCACAGGAAGAAATAATCATATTCTATTAAAGCTGTTTGCAGATAGATTTGCTATTTAAACCATCTAAACTGTACATAAGATATATAGACAAGTTACTTGTTATAGTTAGCTTTTCATCTCGGATCCGCTTTAAAGAGAATCTGTATTGTTAAAATCGCACAAAAGTAAACATACCAGTGCGTTAGGGGACATCTCCTATTACCCTCTGACACAATTTCGCCGCTCCTCGCCGCATTAAAAGTGGTTAAAAACAGTTTTAAAAAGTTTGTTTATAAACAAACAAAATGGCCACCAAAACAGGAAGTAGGTTGATGTACAGTATGTCCACACATAGAAAATACATCCATACACAAGCAGGCTGTATACAGACTTCCTTTTGAATCTCAAGAGATCATTTGTGTGTTTCTTTCCCCCTGTTCTCATGCACTGAAGTTTCAGGCTGCTTGTTTCTTCCTGCAAACAGCTTTGCCCTTGTCTGTAATTCTTCAGTATGTGAAAGCCCAGCCAGCTCAGAGGACGATTTATCCAGCTTGTAAAAGATAAGAGAGAAGAGAGAAGCTGCTCTAATCCTAAATAACACACAGGCAGTGTGCATAGAGGGGCCTGGAAGGGGGAGTTCATAGCAGAACCACAACACTGAAGAACTTGGCAGCCTTCCAGACACAGCCTGACAAGTCTGACAGGGGAAAGATACATTGATTTATTACAGAGACAGTGATAGTATAAAGTGCTGCAGTAAGCCAGAACACATTAGAATAGCTTTTTGAACTTGTAAGATGATAAAAAACAGGATGCAATTTTTGTTACGGAGTCTCTTTAAGGGTAATTAGGGGCGGGGATTAATATTAAGACACCTTTTGAAAATGTATTTGTATGTTCATTTGATGTATAGGCATTTTCCTGAAGGCAAAATGGTTAAATGGTAAGTGGGGTGATTGAACCCAGTATTTAATTCACGGAGCTGTCACCCCCCGGATGCCCATGGTGAGTTATGATTATAATAAAATGCCTAGGGTGGAGCTATGGAGGTGGTGTTATTAAGCCACACAAGGCCATGTCATTGCAGTGGGAGATCTGGGAGTGTTTCTAAGGAAATCCACAGGCAGATGGGGTTGGTTAGGGGTGCCCATTGCTTGATTGCGATCAACCAGTAGATTGCGAAAGACAGCAGGGTTGATCGCAGTCGGGCACTCAAAATAGTAAAGCCACAGAGACTGACATTGCGCTCTCACACTGTGACTCGAGCCACCTGCCAGTCACAGCGCGAAAGCACAATGTCAGTCTCCGTGGCCCCTCCTGGCAGTTCACAGGCACAAATGAGGGCTGCGAGTGTCCGTGGCCGCTGCCCTCCATTAGTTTTCTTAGCAGTAGGAGGAGCCATTGGCATGTTACAGCTAGCCAGAAGCAACTGCAACCCTCCTACTTTCTGGGCCTGGGGGAAATGGCATTTTCCCTGTGTCCCTGTCTATTGAACGGCACCAATCAACGTATCTGAGGGTCAGGATGTGCTCCTGCAGCTACCAGCTGCTGCAATGGCACATCTCGCTGCAGCAGGGACTGACTGGGACCAGCAAGCCAGCGAGGCTGCCAGGTAATGGCTCTAATCAGGTCCACTGCTGTATCTACACAGGCTGGGGCAGGGAGTGTGACAGAAAGTAGTGTAAGCGACTGTCACACTTTGACAATGGACTGTGGGTCAGGGCTGTGTGCGGTAATTATATTTGGAGATGAGGAGGACGTGGGGTCTGCCTAATTATGTGTTTTTTTTGGGGGGGGGGGGGGGACAGTGACATAGTAGATCACTTTGACTCAGAAGTTTTTAAAGTAGCTACCGAGTTGGAAAAGTGTGGGCAACCCTGGGGTAGGCAGTGGCAGAGGGAAGAAGGCAGTTCCGGGAGGCCATTCTGCTTGCACACTAAAATCTTTGTTTTTCCCTTGGCCATCATAAGTGCATTTCTTGGTTTTAAGAAAAGCTAATAAAGAAAGCATTACTATATGAGACTCTCTTGGTGGAGGTTATTTGGAGTCATACAGCGGATGAGATAATCTGGATCACTGTAGGCGCAATTGTGGAGAAAGGTTGGGGGTTGCCAGAGTACCGTCTTGAGTCAAACGGTCTGGTAATCGCCACAAGAAACGAAGTGGAGGAAGTGGCATGTGTGAAGTATTGAGCACAAGCTAGTGGAGAACCATTTTGTTTGAAGACTCTTTTATGAGCATTAGGTTGACTTTCACTGTTTTTTGAGGAACCATGCACTGCATTACCTGAGAGGGTGGAGGTAGAGTGGTCTTGAGCACCCATGAAATGTTTGTAAAAAATCTTCATGTTAGTACTGTCCATATCTGCCTACTTAAGTGATCCCCTTTAAAGCAAACTTGAAACAAGAAAGGGGGAGGTAAGATACTTACTTTAGTAACTGGAAGGCACAAGGACTCTCTTCATCTTCTGACTGCCCTCTTGGCTGTGGATGAGCACATCCAGACTGAGCATGTGTGAGTAAGGTCCACAAATGCCCAGTTGAACGAAGCCACTCGTGCACAGATTTATAACTCTGTGCATGAGCACTTCATATTAGAATGTGGACCTTCCTCACACATGTCCTGTCCAGATGAACTCATCCACAGCTAGGTCCAGATACACTCATCCTCTGCATTTGCGGGCAGTAGAAACCTATTGAACCTGCTAAACCTGATAGCTATAGAAGGGTTCTGTGCTGGAATGGTAAACTATAGGAGGATCCAGCAAGTTTTAGGACTATCTAGAGGCCTCTCACTACTGAAGTAAGTGTCAAACTTCAGATGCCTTTTAAAGCTATTTTTTGTCTGAACTGTGCCTAGAGTGTGAACCCTAGCAGCTATTTTTTCAATACAAGTGAATGCCAACTAAACCACATACTCACCTGGTGGAACAGAGTAACCAAGCAGCTCAGGGTGACCCAAACCACTAGGAATGTATAGGGGATAATAGAGACATAAAATCCCTCCTACTAAAAACCAATGCTTGGTGTGATTTGCCTTCTTAAAACAGAAGGAAATTTGCAATAATTCAGCTATAAGTGAACATTTGTGGTTACCCACAATGCACCACTACTGAATATGCAAATGATCTCTTTTCACCCCATAAGCAAAGCTAGCATCCAGACCTGCTGGTGTATAGCAAGCTTATAGCTTTACATTTTACACAGCCACATCAAACCCACATGTAGACAGCCTGTTCCAAACTTTTGGTCCTTATCAGTACATGACAGAGATTGATATGACTGTATGGGATAGGGCTTGGACAAGTACAACAGAGTAACCAAGCAGCTCAGGGTGACCCAAACCACTAGGAATGTATAGGGGATAAAAGAGACCTATAAGCCCTGGTGGAAGAAGCTATGACTACTGCAGAAAGGTACATGTAAAAAAGGTCCCACTGTAATTTGGGCACCGGGATAGCCGCTAGTAGAATATTGATAAAATACCAAAGTTATATTATTGATCAGTGGCTAATCTCAATAGTGAAATATCAGTAATTCATGACCTATCACTAAACCTAATCCTATTATCACTTGAACCCTCCCTCTATTCAATGGCAGCTCCAGCTTAAGATTTTGTGGGGGGTCCAAAGGGGGCATAATGGTTTACTTATTACTCCCTTCTTCCCCCCAGTATGTGTAGCAGATGTGCTCCTTCCTCATTAAAGGTGGCAGATGTCCCCGTTCCCCACTATAGGTGGCAGATGTGCCCAGAGTATTAGGTAGCCCCTCAGTATAGGTAGCAGATGCCCCCTCTCCCCAGTATAGGTAGCCAGATTTGTCCCTACTATTAGGTAGCTCCTCCAGTATGAGTAGCAGATGTGCCCCAAGCATTATGTGCCCCTCCCCCCCTCCATATTGGTAACAGATGTGCTTCCAGTATTAAGTAGACTTCCCACACTATAAGTAGCCTGATGTCATGCTAGGATTAAGAAACCCCCTGGTATAGGTAGCAGATGTGTCCCCAGTATTAGGTAGCCCCCAGTATAGGTAGCCAGATGTGCCTACAGTATAGATAGCAGATGTGCTCCCAGTACTAGGTAGGTTCTCTCTCCCAGTATAGGTAGCCAGATGTGCCCCCAGTATTAAACAACCCCCTTGTAATGATCTGCTCAGCTGCCTGTGCAGGCAGGCAGCTTTTTGACCATTGTTTAGGTTTGCATGCTGCAGGACTCTGGAAAGAAGAGCTTCTGTCAGTTTTGCAGCTTGTGCTTGCAGAGGAATTTGCATACGTTGTCATGCAAATTGCCTGGCCACATTCATTGAAGGCGTGTACTATAAGTACTATGTGTTTCCCACAATGCTTGGCTGGTCATAAGGATTCCTTCCTGTAAAACACTCCTGGAGGAGTGTCGGCCTTACTCTTTGTTTGAAGTTCAGCTTAGAGTAATTTCTGAAACTGCGCTAGGCAGGTTCCCCTAGTGCAGTTAGGATTGCTTATCTGTTTTTGTTTGTTCTGTTACGATTGTCCTGTCCCAGCGGTGGCCAACAGGAAATCGTTCTGATCTCTGTTCTTGGAGTATAGCTGGTGCAGCGGTTGCTACCAGCTATCTCTTCTGATCTGTCTCACTTGGATCGCACTAGCATCTTGCGCTAGCACTGTGGATCCTTCTATTCTGTCTCCTTGGATCGCGCTAGCCACTTTCCGCTAGTGCTTTGGATCCTTCTGTTCTGTCTCCTTGGATCGCGCTAGCCACTTTCCGCTAGTGCTGTGGATCCTTCTGTTTTTCTGTACCCGGATCACGCTAGCCACTTTCACTAGTGCTGTGGATCTTTCTGTTCTGCCACTCTGTCTGCCTGGATCGCACTCGCCTAGCGCTAGTGCTGTGGATCCTTCTGTTCTGCTACTCTGTACCTGGATCGCACTAGCATCCTGCGCTAGTACTGTGGATCCTTCTGTTCTGTCTCCTTGGATCGCGCTAGCCACTTTCCGCTAGTGCTGTGGATCCTTCTGTTTTTCTGTACCCGGATCGCGCTAGCCACTTTCACTAGTGCTGTGGATCTTTCTGTTCTGCCACTCTGTCTGCCTGGATCGCACTCGCCTAGCGCTAGTGCTGTGGATCCTTCTGTTCTGCTACTCTGTACCTGGATCGCACTAGCATCCTGCGCTAGTACTGTGGATCCTTCTGTTCTGTCTTCCTGGATCGCGCTAGCCACTTTCGCTAGTGCTGTGGATCCTATCTCTCGCTTGTCCCTGTTTTCGTGTGTCTGTCTTGTCTGCTACGAACGCTTGCTGGAGGCTCGGTGAGGTAACCGTTAAGCAAGCGCTCGCATCCTCTGTTACATGTTTGTCTGTCGATGGTTAGTTAGGCGTGCTTGTCTCTATTGTGCTTATCACGTGGAGACCGCACATGAACGCGTGCACTGTTGCGAATGAGTGCTGTGTTCGCGTTCAGTTAGCGTTTGTTGTTTTCCGTATCTCCTCATTGTATGATTTGCTGTGCCTTTGCTATACTCGTATTCTGTTCTGATCTGCCTTGTGTCACTTTTGGCAATCGCCTTTCTTGCGGTTGCGTTTCTGTTTCGTATCTGCTGTTGTGTGTGCGCTGTCGCGGGGTGGCGACTAGATTGGCGCACACACATACAACCTGTCCCTTTGCTCGTTCTCATTCGCAATCGCTTCTCTTGCGATTGCGTTCTGCGCTTCGTACAATTCCTGTCTGGCATTTGTGGAGGTACAGAGGATTGGTTCCTCTGCACTCCTCAGCGCCATCTGCCGACAGGAATTTCCCTCTACGGGTGCGTAGCACCTTTTGCTGGGTTCCTGCAATTATACGCTTGTGGAGGATTTCCGCCGTATCCGCGCACGCGTTGTGCGCTGATCACGGAGAAAGTTCCACAATCGTTACACCCCTCCTCAATATAGATAGCACATGGTCCCCCAGTACTAGGTCCCCCCTCCCAATATAGGTAGCCATTTGTGCCCACAGTTTTTGGCCCCCCCACCCCCACCCTTTCCCAGTAAAATTAGCCAGATGTGCCCCCAGTTTTAGGTGGCCCACCCAGTATAGGTAGTCAGATATGCCTCCAATATTAATTAACCACCCCCATCCCTGTATAGGTAGTCAGATGTGCCCCCAGTATTAGGTAGCCCCCCTCCCCAGTATTGATACCAGATGTTCCCCCGGTATTAGGTAGGTTCCCATCCAGTATAGGCCAGATGTGCCCCCACTAGTAATTAGTGACTTTCCCAAGTATAAGATGTGCCCCCAGTATTAGCTCACTCACTGATTATAGGTAGCCAGGTGTGCCCCTTGTATTAGGACCCCCCCCCATATATATGCAGAGTTGGGAGTGGAGCATAATAGAGCGTTTACTCACCTCTCTGTAACAGGAACTCACGACCTGTGAGTGCCCCCTCTTAATGTCTCTAGCAGCATCACACATTGAGAGAGATGCGGCTAGAGAGGACACTGAATGTGAATGAGAAAAGATCCTGACCCTCAGAGGTAAGTAAATAACTTCTCAGGCATGCTCTGCTCGCAACTCTACAATTGCTAACACAAACCTACCCATCCCCTGCTGTAATCTCCTTCAATATCAGCGCCACCTTCGCGGCTATAAACGCCTTCCTCCAATATTTTCATTGCCTAATCTCAATATTTATTGGGCGCTGCCGGTGCCCAAATTACCACCTGATAAATCCAGAAGGTCCGCACACTCATATGTAGGCCAAGTCTGCTGTTTTATTCAAAAAAGTTACACAATTCCATTCCATAACCAATGATTTGTTTCGGGACCCCGAGGGGTCCCCTTTGTCAAGATAAATACACAGAATTGTTACCATTCTGTGTGTTTACCTTGACAAAGGGGACCCCTCGGGGCCCAGAAACGAATCGTTGGTTATGGAATGGAATTGTGTCGCGTTTTTTGAATAAAACAGCAGACTTGGTCTACATATGAGTGTGCGGACCTTCTGGATTTATCATTGACTGTTATTCAGGTCCAGCACCTCCACAGTGGTATGCGGTTCCTCCTAGGATTCCAAATTACCCCCTGGGCGCCACAATAAACATGGCGGTCTATTGGGCGCTAATATTACCTGCTCTGACTGCAGATTGCTAGATCCTGAAAGGTTTGCACTGCATGTTAGTCTGTGTGATAATGCAGATATTATTTTTTTTGAAGAAAAGAGTAAAGGTGGCCAATACATCAGGTGACTTGGTGGCCGATAGCCCATCTGATTTGATTATTATAATCGGATGGAAATCAGTCTTTATTTTCTCAGCGTAATGCAGAGAATTTCAGGCCGAAACTGATTGCATGTAGACTTGCTCGATCAGGTGCGCGGCGGTACTGGCGTGTGATATCAGGATGAGCGATGAACGCGACAGAACCCTTGGTGCTGTCCCCCCAATGTAAAATGTTCCCCCACGGTGCGGTATACTTTACCTGTTTGTCGCTGGATCTTGGCTCTGTTTGCATACACACGTCCCACGCGGTATTTGCGCACATGCATGACGTCACACATGCGCCCACATATACGCCAGCAACCACACGGGGTGTGTGTATGCTGACGGAACCAGTGAAAGACAGGTAAAATAGACTGCAGCGGTCCCGGGGGGAGGGGGGGGGGGGGTGCACCACATTTTACATTAGGAGGGACATTGCAGGGGCGTCACAAGGCCGACTTCATGCTGAAATCGAATGTGAATCGAGCTGTGGTATATGAAGGCAACAAATATCACAGGAATCAGAGAAAGATCTGTCTCATGGTCAGTCTACATCTTCTGATGTAGGGGCACCTTTCGTTTATAGGGGGGAAACCCCTGGCAGCTTAGTTCGGCATTTTGCAATAGTTGTCATGATTTCTTTAATGTTCATGATTTTTATTTTCTAACAATTAGGTTTTAAAGTGTCTTTCACAGCCAGATATAACTATTTTTGTATGCAAGGCGAACAGGATCATTCCCATAAAGAAACTGACACTTCAGAATAATGTGCGGGTCCTTTAAGCAGACTGGCAGCAGCCCCTGAGCCCCCTCTGCGCTGATGAGCGTGCAAACCGGCCTTGCAGGGAGTATGTGCCTGGCTCTTCACTGCACAATATCTGGAGTCATCTCCATGACAAGATTTCCGCGACGCCCACTGTGGGCTGTGAATAAAGCAGTGAGGGTCCGGGTTAGGAAGTGCCTCTCGTGGAGCAGAGGAGCCTCGCTGAACAGAAGAACAAGTAGCCGTCCCTGCTGTGCCGCGCCGCTGCTGCTGCAGACGCTTCTCTCTCTCTCTCCTCTCGGCTGAATGTTCGCACTGTAGTGTACTCAGGAGGATACGCAGCGTGCACTGCCATCTATTGGAAGTTAGTGGAATTGCAACGCTGTCTACACACCCTGTAAGATAAAAGTTCTGAGAAAATAAGCATGTCGTCCATTAATATTTCTCAGCAACAGAAAGTTTTATTTTCTTTTTATCAGTTATTATTCTTAAAAACGAATTGTAGTGAAAACGACATAACAAATAAAATAGCTTTTTTTTTGTTTTTGTTTTACAATATGAATGTATAGATTATTTAGTCCTGTAAAATATTTCTTTTCTCTGATTTACATTCTGAAATTTCACTGGTGGTGACATCTTTAGTTATGCCAGGTGAACTGTACGGAATGTTCGTTTACTGAGAGTTCTTCAATGCACAGAGGGAGATGCTGGTTGCTTGGCAGTTGGAAAAAGCTGTTATTTCCCACAATGCTATGAGGTTCATAGACAGCAAACTGTCAGGACCATGGTCATGACATCACGCTGAAGGAGGGGTTTGACCACAATATCAGTTAAAGATGGTCCCTGATGATCTATTCGGATAAAGGTAAAGATTTATTGGGAAAGGGGGTATTGGCTACTGATTGGGATGAAGTTCCATCCTGGGGTACAGTTCCTCTTTAACTAGGGAACGCTGGAACAAATAACATATGCACCAGGTAAAATAAAAGAAAGGGATCAGTGTATATCAATTACTGCTTCACAAATGTACTTTTGCTCAGAAAAAACGGTTTTCAGATTGGCGTTATTTAGGATAACTATTGCAAATTTTTTAAAATACATACATATAAAATGTACGTTTCTCCTAGAATGAAATGCACTATAAATGACCTTTTTCCTATGTTGCTGTCACTTAGGCTGTGTTCACATTATAAATCTCCAGTGCTATTGCAAGCGCTGAGCGATTTATTGAGAGTTTTTTAAGCGCGTTTCCCTGCACTTTGCGCATAGAAAAGCGCTTAGAATAGGGCTTTTCTAAGCACTTTCTAAGCACTTTTGCAGAGCGATTCGTTTTTTTAACTTCCTGACGTCAGTCAGGAAGTGAACTCTTTCACCCGGAAATGAATAAATACAATGTATTTATTCATAAAAGCACTCGGGAAATCGCAATACAACACGCTTTTTCAAGCACTTTGTGATTTCCCTATACCTTCCATTGAGCCAAAGCACTCAGAAAATGGTACATGTAGCGCGTTTGCGATTTAAATGTAATCGAAATGCTTACATGTGAACACTCTCATAGGGAATCATTGCACAAGCGTTTTTGGGGCAATTTCTAAAATCGCCAGTGCTTACAAAAACCTACAAACGCTCATAGTGTGAACGCCCCCTTACAGTAGATAGTGAAAATATAACAGATGTCAGGTTGTCAGGTTTTGGACTAACCCATCTCCTTAAAGGGCTTCTTTATTTACAAATGCATTTTGTATAAATCCTTTTCAGGGAGTGCTTTATTAAAATAGGTAGTTCTAAAAAAAAAAAAAACTCCCATGAGTAGATGGACTAGTCCAAATTCTGTCAGATCTGTCAGTTTTATACTACCTGCTGTACGTGACAGCCACATAGGAAAAAAGTTAATTATACTGCATTTTCCTGTGGGAGAAACGTACATTTTGTAAGTATGTATTTTAAATTGAAAAAGAAAATGTTAGTGGTCCTGTAATGATAAACATTTTGGCTTGATCAATGCATCTTATGTACCTATAAATAGCACTCCGCACTGTTTCTATTAGATATTGGTAGATAGGAATGTTGTAGGTAAAGTAACAACATAGACTTATGGCAATTTTATATCAACAGAGGAGCTCCACTTTACCGAAAACCATACTAAAATTTGTAATGCAGTTTTCCGCATTATTATTATTTATTTAGCATTGGCATATTCTGCAGCGCTGTACAGAGTATATTGTGACGTCACAAACTGTTCCTCAGAGGGGCTCACAATGTAATCTCTGCTATATTCAGACGTCCATTGTAATCTAGGGACAATTTAGGGGGAAACCAATGAATGTATCTGTATATTTTTGGGATGTAGGAGGAAACTGGAGTGCCCGGAGGAAACCCACGGTATAAGGTCTTAGGCCCGGTTGACTGGATGAATCAAAAACTTAGCTGTGTAAAAAGTGATCTGTGAAACTGATCAGTTGTTGTTGGGCATCGGTTTTTGATCTGTTCCTTTCTGCGGTTAATGTGACGTGTCCGTTGCTCCAGAATTATCGCAGCCTTCCCACACTTGAGGCCCGTTTGGTAGAACTGAGCAACGTGAACAGATTCATTGGTTAATATGGGATCCATTTGCATCTGTTAGGATCAGTTTTGGTACAGACTGCTAAACGGACTGTTGTGAATGTGAACCGGGCCTTACATCACAGAATCCCCACTGGATGAGGAACACGTGGTACTGCACAGTAAGATAACATGTGTTATCTTAACCTGTTCTGTACCAGCAGTTTCTGGCCGCTTAAGGACCAACAGACTGCCAGTACAGCAAAGCGACGCAAAACGGAGGGTACCAACGAATCTCTGTGCGGTCCCGCCTCTCTCATCAGTGACGCCGCACACACATCCCCGCAGGTCTCTCTCTCTGCCGTCTCTAAGATGGCAGAGCACTGTGCACTTGTCAGGAAACGCTTTTATTGGCTCCTGATGCTGTCAATCAATGTGAACCAATGGGATTGGCTTACAGCGATGACAGGGTCAGGAGCCATTGAAAGTGGCTCCTGACCGGCTCACAGGGCTCTGCCGTCATATTGACCGCAGGGGGAGTGAGTTGCGGCAGGGGCTGAGCGGCGCAATCAGTGGTAACGGGGGGACCATGTGGCGACGATTGTAGAAATCTACGTCCTGTCGGAGCAGCACAGCCACTAGCAGGACAGAGATGTCAACCTACTCGGTCATTCAAGTGTTTTGTTTTCGCAATGTAATTTACAGGAAAGCATTGCTAACTTGTGAATTATACAGTGCCCTTATCAGCTATGGCACAATTTATTCACACCACAAGAGGATCCAAAAGAAGCAGTGTGTGGCAGTAGGGGTAAGGAACTACCATGGGTAGCCTGTGCTGGCATGGAAGATCCAGCAGAGGCAACCTGTGGTTGGCAGTAAGTCTGATCAGATAACGAGAAAACACATTAATGAAACACTGATAATGACAATATACTGATATTACAAAGAGAAAAAGAGTGTCACATACAGTACACAAGCCTTTTTTATGCAAAGAGCTTGGAAAAGCAGCAAGATTAACATATGCTGCCAGGGGTAGAGATGAGCGTAATGACCTAATTACGATTTCGCGAAATTTCGCGTAATTAGTGTAATTACGATTATGGCCGTAAGTACATAATCGTAATGAAGAAGGATTTCGCGAAATTTCGCATAAGCGTAATTTTCACGTAATTTTCGCATTACAGTCGTATCATGCCGTAATTTCGCATTAAACGCTACCGTAATTTCGTGTTAAACCGTAACGCTCCGTATAATATAAAAAAGCCGCCGACTTTAAGGGTTAATAGCAAAGCCCCCTTGAATGCTAAGAGCCTCAAATTTGGAGAATATATTAAGGAGATCAGGAGGAATAAGAGGAACATTTTTTTTTTCAAAAAGACCTTATAGTTTTTGAGAAAATCGATGTTAAAGTTTCAAAGGAAAAATGTAAACATTTAAAAACCCGCCGACTTTAACGGTTAATAGCAAAGCCTGCTTAAAGTTTAGGAACACCAAATTCCCAGGATATATTAAGGGGATCAGTGGGAATAAGAGGAACATTTTTTTTTTCAAAAAGACCTTATAGTTTTTGAGAAAATCGATTTTTAAGTTTCAAGGGCGAAAATGTCTTTTAAATGCGGAAAATGTCAGTTTTTTTTGCACAGGTAACAATAGTGTATTATTTTCATAGATTCCCCCAAGTGGGAAGAGTTTTACTTACTTCGTTCTGAGTGTGGGAAATATAAAAAAAAACGACGTGGGGTCCCCCCTCCCAGACCTCTTTAACCCCTTGTCCCCATGCAGGCTGGGATAGCCAGAATGCGGAGCACCGGCCGCGTGGGGCTCCGCACCCTGACTATACCAGCCCGCATGGTCCATGGATTGGGGGGTCTCAGAAGGGGAGGGGCAGCCAAGCTTTCCCCTCCCCCTCCGAGCCCTTGTCCAATCCAAGGACAAGGGGCTCTTCTCCACCTCCGATGGGCGGTGGAGGTGGAGGCCGCGATTTCCTGGGGGGGAGGTTCATGGTGGAATCTGGGAGTCCCCTTTAAAAAGGGGTCCCCCAGATGCCCACCCCCCCTCCCAGGAGAAATGAGTATAGAGGTACTTGTACCCCTTACCCATTTCCTTTAAGAGTTAAAGTAAATAAACACACAGACACTTAGAAAAAGTATTTTAATTGAACAAAAAACATAACCACGAAAAAAGTCCTTTCATATTCTTAATTAACCATTAATACTTACCTGTCCCTTTAAATAAATGATCCCTCGCAATATCCTCGGAAATGTTCTATCAGTTACAATGTAACAAAGTTATTACAATGTAACAACTTTGTTACATTGTAACTACGCCGCACCCGACGTCACTCGCCGCCGCCGCCGCGTCTGTGCTGCACAGATTCCCGACAGAGCTCTGAGCTATATAGCTCAGAGCTCTCTAAGCATCTTTGTATTTGGGCTCCAAGGAGCCCCATTGGTCCTTAGCAGACCAATGGGGTTCCTTTAAATCAGAAGGAACCCCATTGGTCTGCTAAGGACCAATGGGGCTCCTTGGAGCCCAAATACGAAGATGCTTAGAGAGCTCTGAGCTATATAGCTCAGAGCTCTGTCGGGAATCTGTGCAGCACAGACGCGGTGGCGGCGGCGGCGGTGAGTGACGTCGGGTGCGGCGTAGTTACAATGTAACAAAGTTGTTACATTGTAATAACTTTGTTACATTGTAACTGATGGAACATTTCCGAGGATATTACGCTACCGTAATTTCGCATCGTAATCGCAAATTTCGCATGCGTAATTTTAGTAATGCGAAATTACGAAAATTTCGGCTCAACTCTAGCCAGGGGGCCTGAAGGGTTGTGCTAGCTGTGGAAGAAAGGGTACTGGAAGTTAGCCTGAGCTGGCAGGATGTAGATCCAGGAGAGGCAGCAGGCACTGACAGAGTATGGAGATTCAGTATGGTGAAGTGGAGAGCTTGAAGAGACAGTTGGGATTCTGTGGGATCAGCCTGTGCTGGCCGGAGTGAGGAAGATCCAGCAAGATTAGGTTGTGCCAGCAGGAGATGTAGATGACTAGTACAGTAGATGTAGTCTGTGCTTGGTACAGGGAGCAGATTTAGCAGAGATGACATGGTTCCAAGGGCAGATTGGTTAGCCTGTCCTGTTAGCAGGAGTGAGGCCTGTTTTGCAAAAAAAACTGGTGAAGAATGAATAGATGTAACATGTGTTGTCAGGGAAATTAGGGCTTTACCAGGGGTGGTATGTGCTGAGTGGTAATGCAGTAGAAGTAGCCAGTGCTGATAGGGTGAATGGAGATCCAATCAGGTTGAATTGCAGTGGGAGTAGAGATCTTGCAACAAAAGAAGATGATGTTGGATAAGCAGCAACTCAAGTAGAAACTACTTGAGACACTATGCCGGTGCCTTGCCTCAGCTGGATTGCTCATACAGCTTGTATCCCATTAAACGTAAAGAAAGAGACGGCACTCCACTGGCTGCAATCAAGATGCTGTGTATTCACGAACAAGAACACTACATGTTACGGAGGAACAACCTCCTTCATCAGGTGTAAAACCACTTTTTTTTACACCTGATGAAGGAGGTTGTTCCTCCGTAACATGTAGTGTTCTTGTTCGTGAATACACAGCATCTTGATTGCAGCCAGTGGAGTGCCGTCTCTTTCTTTACGTTTAATGGGAGTAGAGATCTATCTGTATGAGGCCTGGAACCTACTACAAATCGCTATAAGTGATTTCATGAGCGTTTTCTGGCGACTTGGGTAGTGATTTAAAAAAGTGTAAGCTTTTCGCCAGCGATTGTGTAGCGCAGGTATGTCAAACCAGTCCTACGAGGGCCGAGATCGTCACACATTTTTGATACAACTCAAATGAATTGATGGTCTGAATCAGGAAAGGTGTGGCCCATAAGGTAGAACACATTCCTCTCTTTCTCAGTCCATCTTGAACACTGGCATGGATCTGGCCCTCCAGGCCTGGAGTTCGACACATGTGGTGTAGCGATTTGCGATTAGCGATTTTCATTCTGATTGGTCCCTTAAATTATGTTTCATTTTTTTTACAGTGTGCAGTCATTTAAAAACGCTAGCAAATCGCTCTGTGTAGGTGTTGAGGAGTGATTACGCCAACGTTTATATACTTTACATTGCAGAAATGCTAACGCTAACACAAAACTCTCACGCTCAAAAATGCTGCATGTCCTGCATTTGTGATTTTGATAATCGCAATGGCTCCAGTGGAATTTGCCCCACCCATTAACATTGGCTGAGCATTTAGGAAAATCTCTAGTGTTTTGAAAACCTCCCTAAACACTCAAAAAATCGCTCTAGTGGGTTCCAGCCCTTAGTCTGTGCTAGTAGTGTGAGTGGATATCCAGTGAGGTCTTCAAAGCAAGGGCACTTTGTACTGAAAAAATAAAGCTATATCAGGTCTATTGATCTATCAGGTCCATCGATCTATCTGCTGGAGAGCATACTGGTTACAGCTGTTGCCTTTCATGTAGGGTTTGAGCCTTTGACCAGGGTTCGAATCCTGCCTCAAGCCAGTGCGTAAAACAGTAAGGAGTCTTTGGGCAAGACTCCCTAATGATCCTGGTCACCCGTGGAGAGCACCGTAAGTGGCTGCAGCATTTAAAGGGAAGATCCGCGCATCTAAAAACAAACAAACTGCACTGACCTGGGGCTTCTTCCAGCTCCTGGCAGTCGATCGGTGCCCTCTGCGCAGCTCCTCTCCCTCCGGGCGTCCAGGTTGGCGTTATGTGCGTTCCACGGCGCGGGTCACGTGATGTATGTGACGTCATCGGGTCTCTACTGTGCAGGCGCAGTAGTTCTGCGCCTGTGCAGTAGAGACCCGATTACATCTCTACACCACTTGACCCCCGCCGTGGAGCGCACGGAAGCCGGCCTGGAAGCCGACCTGGTGAGGTCGGCTTCTTCATCGCTCGACGCCTGGAGGGAGAGGAGATGTGCCGAGGGCACCGATTGACTGCCAGGAGCTGGAAGAAGCCCCAGGTGAGTGCAGTTTGTTTTTTTTAGTACCGTGAACCTTCCCTTTAAGTGCTTTAAGTCTGCCAAGAGAAAAGCGTGATATTAATGTCTACAGTATAATCTGTGTTGGTGGGGTGAGGATTCAGGAGCAGCCTGTGCTAGCAGTGGTAGTCTGTGCTGGACATGTCCTCCCGCTCTCACTACTGCCCCTTACCCTCCAGGGCAACTTTAAAGCCTGTTTATTTCTTTTCTTGGAGTTAATGTCTTTGCTAATGAACATGAACAATCAATGTCCTTTTCTGGAAACTGACTTATCTTGCTTACCTACACCTATCAGCAGAAGAGCTCTATCAGCATACATTCTACTGAAATAACTCCAGCAGCCTACGCTGTGTAGGTGTATTTCAGTATATCGTTACGCTGAACGCCAGATACAAATTAGCGACCGTATTAATAATGTCATATTGCAAAATTCTGACAGATCTGCATCTATCATTCCGGTTCTGTCAAAACACTTGATAATTAGTTTTTCTAATTAGCCAACACATGTGTGACCTAAATACGATTATTAATCCATGTATGATTCACCTATTTGTATACAAGGCTATATTGATATGTTTTTCGTTCTTTTTAGCAATGTGGCTTACATAACGATCTAGCCTATCTATCTATCCATCTATCTATCTATCTATCTATCTATCTATCTATCTATCCATCAATTTGCCTGTCTATCTAGCGCTTTGTTAATCAGGATTTCTATAGGCCTGAGTTATAAAAAAAAAATATTTTACTTTGTTTTTCTCCATAGCAAATACCAACTCAGATTACTATAAACAATTTCGCAAGTCTCTGTCTATCAAGTGAACCACGCAAAGTGAAAACAAATCTCCCTTAAAGGAGTTATCAGGATAAAATTAAGAAAATAAGTGCTACTTACCCGGGGCTTCCTCCAGCCCCAAGCTCCCAGCATGTCCCTTGCCGCAGCTCTGCAGTCAGCCGTTTTCCGCAGCTCTGTCCCGGTCCCCGGCGATGACGTCAGGCCGGCCTACAGGACGACCTGTACTACACCTGCGCGAGTGGTGCTGTCAATCACCGCCACGTGGGCCAGAACGGACTGCGCAGGCGCAATAGTCGGAGGTCGGCCTGACGTCATCGCTGGGGAGCGGAACGGAGCTGCGGCGAACGGCTCACTGCAGAGCTGCGGCGAGGGACATGCTGGGAGCTTGGGGCTGGAGGAAACTCTGGGTAAGTAGCACTTATTTTCTTAATTATATCCTGATAACTCCTTTAAGGAGGAACTGTAACCAAGAATTGAACTTCATCCCAATTAGTAGCTGATGCCCCCTTTTCCATGAGAAATCTTTCCCTTTTCTCTAATAGATCATCAGGGGGGTCTTCATGGCTGATATTGTGATGAAACCCCTCCCACAATGTGATATTAAGACCTATGTCCTGACAGTTTCCTGTCTGTGAACTTCATTGCATTGTGGGAAATAATAGCTGTTTCCAACTGCCAAGCAACCAATCTCCCTCTGTGCATATGTATAACTATATTAAAAAAAATCCTTTTAGCCTATCGCTTTGTTAGGGGGTGTGGTTTTAGATAATGTCTGTTGCTTCTGTTTAATTTTTTTCTTGTCTGCCAGTAAATAGTAGTAAAGATGATTACCCACTGGCTCATTGTGGATCAGACAACATGAGCAAATTACATGGCGAATATCAATCATTTCTTGATCTCTTTTCTATTTTTTAACTTCTTACTTTGCAATGTATTGCTTTATATTTCTCCCGTATTTGCTAAAGTTCTTCTTTAACTGAATTCATTTGTTCTGATCCACCCATCCATCCATCTTCCATCCATCTTCCATCCTTGAAATAAACTCCTCTGGAAGAATACACTATTATTACTGCACAATGCCAGTTACCTGGCTATGGTAATCCATAGAGGAGAATGCATCCATTGCCCAATTGCTTATATTTTGCTGTTTACCATGACTGCTCTAAAAGTTTATGAGGTCATACAAATTTTAGGTGTCTCCAGTCCTCAGTTATGAGGGCCACTTAAGTTCTGCAGCTCTGCAGCTTGCCTGCGGGAGAAATGCACAAGTTTGCGACCTCTCAGTAACCCTTGCTCTGCTGGGGGGAGGGGGGGGGACTCAGAAGATGAAAGGGTTAATCATCCCAGTATGAGAGTCTCCATGTGCAGCTCTGCCCCCCCCCCCCCTTTTTTTCCTTGATGTCCCCTCACAGCCCAGTAAAACTGAACACCCTGGAACCCGATAGGGGAAAATGTCCTTTTTATGTCTTCTTTGCAGTGTAGTAGACACTGAATGCAAATTGTAGCCAATAAATCATCATATACAAAACATAAAAACACAGTTTCCCCCCTCCATGTTTTAGTGAGGCTTACAAGGCTATGATTTAATAAAAACATTAAATGAAGGCTTGATAAACTGGATAAGAGGGGGGCTTGTGATTTTTTTTTCAGTCCTGGAAATAAATTCGTCTGTTTGGCAGCTGCTTACAAAGCCAAAACTAACTCTTTGGGAGAGTAAAGAGAAAAAAGGGGGGAATATAAAAAGGCTGTTATTTTTTTCCCTTTGGTGCCAGTTTGGATGTCATCTGTTTCCTTGGTGACAGTGTTCAGCCCCCAGAGCCTCTGGGCTCCTGGATTGTAAGAGAAAAGCATGCTATTTCTGTACAGTCATTTATCACTGTCACCGCATAATGATTTCACTCGCAGCTCCTTATTGATGTTTGTAATTGCATTATCTCATAACGGCTATGATCAATGAAAGCGAGCCAGGCATTGTGGGGTCAGAAGATGGCAGAGAACTGTTTGTCCCCCCTTTAATACAACAGCCAGTCATTATCCTCAGTCCTGGATTCAGAGAAGAGGAGAAAAAAAATCATCTGATCTGGGATTGACCCTGTTAAACATCCCCAGACTTTCTTCTCATGTAAAAAAACAGATAGATTAAAATAATTTTAAAAAGTATGAGGAAAGCAAATTAAAAACTCATATAAAACCCCCTCTGCTAATAAAACAAAACAAAACAAAACAATAAAGCAAAACTTAATTAAACGTTTTTATAATTAAACTAGTACCATAAAGTCTGAACTCTTTAGAACTAGATGTCATCAAAGAAAACAAATCTATGTTTAAATAATAATAATAAAAAATCCATCTATATCTCACCTATCTCCTAAAATTGGCTTTCTAGTTCTTAGATTTCTAGCTCATAACTACCTATATAGTTACAATAGTTACATGTATCAGAAATCCTAATATAATTATTAAAGAACTAATGACATTTATTAATGTATTCATCTACATTTAACAGTGGGTTTTTGTATTATAGCTGAGCATTTAAGCCATATGACTATTTCTTTAGTATATTAATTTAGTTATTTTGGAAGAACCTACTTCATAATGAAATCTGAAGGATTATTTTGTTTGTTTATTAAAATGTGTGTGTCTTTTAAATAAACAAAGAAATCTTTTATGTGATCTTCTTATTTATATACTAGAAAGCATTAAGAAAAAACAACAGCAAACAAAATGTGTGGTGGTTTTCATGGAGAACTGGCCAATATGAAATAAATTACACTTTTCTGATCTAATAGTGTGCTTAATTATCACAGGTGAGAAAATCATATTTAGGGACACTGGTCCCCCTGCTTTTGTTTTAAGACAGTGACAGTAGCAATCAAAAGTGCCATTAATCACTGCAAGCTACTGTGATAGGCAAGAGCAGCGGGAGTGTGAATTTGGATGTGAGGAGGGAAGAGCAGGAGAGGATTCTGGTGGCTGCAGTCAGGATTTGTTGGGAAAGAGGAAAACCTTCTGTGTAATCCCAAAGAGATCAACTCATCCACTTTCTGTGGACCAAAAGAACAGAGAATGTGGGGGGAACCTGTCAGCAGCAGCCTCTATTTGGCTGTCACAAGGATAACTAAATATCACTATCATTTGTTCAGCCAATGACATCTACTGTGACATCAGCTCTGTCGTGTGACTGTTGGTTTATAATAAAAGCGGCATCACCAAACATCACAACTGCTTTTAATTTTTTTGTTTTTGTTTTTTGTTGTTGTTGTGTGTTTTTTATATTTTTTTTTGTTAAAGAAAATTTAAAACATTTGTATATAGTGCACATTGCCTTAGAAGGCGTAAAGGAAATCTTAGAAAAAAACTGAGCATGCAGGGAAAAATGACACTTGGCTATAAAGTTCAATTTCTAAAAAAATATTATTAAATAAAATACATTTTTTGTCATTTCAAAATATTCAAGCTTTACAAAAAATACAGTAATCCATAAAAAAAAAATAAAAAAAATTAACCCTACTAACATTAAATGATAGTGACTTTTCTGGAATAATTATGACACTTTAACACAATGTTAAAAAAAAACAAGAAACTATATACATTTTTTTCAATCCACTTTCTAATCCCAACACACAATAATACAAAATTACTACCGGTAGTTGTATTATCATTATATTTTAATTTTAAGCGGAAAAAAATTGAGCATAACATCTCTCCTATAAAATTATATAAAATGTATAAATATAGACTATATATATTAATTTTGATCTCAAATAATAAATACAATATGCATAATGTTTAATATAGACTAGTCCTCAAAAATGTAAACTCTTGCTGGAATTAACCATTTTTAGCCCATAGAGGATTTCAACATGATATTGTAGGGGGGTTAAGATTTAAGGGATTACAGTTATACACAAATACTATGGACCCCTCCACCTTAATTACATGATGTATTCCTGTGTTTAACACTGTGTTTAACACTGGGAACCACATTCTGAAAGAACCAACTCCTACAAGCAATCAGCAGGTAGAATTAGTAAATGTTAAGGACAGGTCCAAAACATAAGACAGAAAAAGGAGAATCAAATTGATTAAGAAAGTAAAACAAACTACTGTTCCCAGTTCCCTAGAAAACCTTCTTGAACACTGTATTTCTGAAGGGCAATATTGATTAAACTGATCAAACTGATGAGAATCAAAAGAGTGACCAACCCATTCTGACTTGCAGCTCCTGTCTGCACTACAGAAGAAGTTACTGGAGAGCATTTGGTCTGAGAGATTTGCCTTCTATGTGAGCGCAGGACACTGCTGCTAGCAGAGAAATGCACTGATAGACAAATAGCATAAACAAAAGTCCCAGCCTAGCTATGGATTCTCCCTTAGAAGTTTTGCAGTTCTCCTCCTCACTCCCACAGATGTGAGAAGTATCAAGTCGTAGGCTCATTGTTAGCAGTGAGTCCTCCCGGCTTGGTGGCGGTGTGTTTGTCCTCAGGCACCAGGATGCTGATTTGAATAATTTTCCTCTTCTGTTTACAGCTAATGCCCAGCCTTGTCATCGATTGTTGCACAAGGAGCCAGGCAGGACTAGGTGCCACTGCTGTCAGGAGAGCTGGATTAGCTGCCTGGGAGGTAATCTTTACAAGTTGTTATTCCAGAGGAATGGACATCTGAGGGTAAGAGAACAGCTACATGCACTGCAAGGGAGAGGCAGAAAGAGAGAGAGGGAGAGAAGGGCTGACCAGAACTAACACAAATCATATTACTACACAGGAAATTCTCACTGAGTTTACATGGGTGGCAGTCTGACCAATACCTCAAACATGTGTGTGTATGACAGGAGATGTAGGCAGGGGAATGCATAGATGTAACAGTCCTCTGTCTCTACTGGTATGGCATGTTTGTATGTGTGTATGTATAGTCCTACTCATCTTCTGCATGTTAATTATTATTCTGTTCACCATTTATCGATAAAGTCTTAACATATCACACAGCAGTGATGTGTAGGTTACCGCTATTACTACTACATGTTATTAATATAGTCTAGTACCTTTCACCATAACATAAAATTATCTATCTATCTATCTATCTATCTGACACTCTGTCCATTTCTGTCTTTCTCTATCCATCTATCGTCTTTTCTATTGAACCTATGCTTTATTTATGTCTATATTTTTATACTCTATCTATCTATCTATCTATCTATCTATCTATAGATCTATAGATCTATCTATAGATCTATAGATCTATCTACCTGTCTATCTTTCTATCGATCTGACACTCTGTCCATCTCTGTCTTTCTCTATCCACCTATCTACTTTTCTATTGATCTTAAACTTTAATTATGTGTATATATTTTTATACTCTTTCTTTCTGTCTATCTATCTATCTATCTATCTATCTATCTATCTATCTATCTATCTATCTATCTATCTATCTGTCTGTCTGTCTGTCTGTCTGTCTGTCTATCTTAATCCATCTATCTACTTACCTATTGATCCTTGTCTTTATCATGTCTATATTTTATACTCTTTCTTTCTTTCTTTCTTTTTTTCTTTCTTTCTTTCTTTCTTTCTTTCTTTCTTTCTTTCTTTCTTTCTTTCTAGCTATCCATCCACTCATACACAAAAATATGTACACACACACACACACACACACACACACACACACACACACACACACACACACACACACACACACACACACACACACACACACACACACACACACACACACACACACACACACACACACACACACACTTACACACACACACTACATACACCCAAAATTCTAATTCAAATTATTAAAAAATAAATAGATACATTTTTTTAAATGGCAATTCTTCAGCTACACTTAACAGAATAGCTGTCACCTTGTATTATTGTGCGGTGAAGCGATGACACAGCTTTAGCAGTTAAGTGATTTGTCTGTTTTCCTCTTAACACATTAATGTAGTTATTTTGATGAACTTGGTTCATAATCAAACCTGAAGTGTCGCTTTGGCTGTTTGTTTTATTAAAATGTTATTTATTTTTTCAGATCTGACCCAGCAATGGGGAGAAGGTAAATCCCAGACACACGTGTCTGATCTGCTAGAAGAGATGTATTTTGTGATCTTCTATCTACCAAAGGGCGTTAAAAACAAACCTATGTGGTGGTTTTCCTAAAGAGGTGGCCAATCTGAAGGAAATTACACTTTCTTGATCTAATCACCTATTTAATTATCACAGGTGAGAAGATCATATTTAGGGACACTGATCCCACCCCTCCCCCTTGCTTTTGTTTTAAGACAGTGACAGTATTCATCAGAAGTGCCATTAATCACTGCAAGCTCTTGTGATGGTGCAAGGGCAGCGAGAATGTGTGAATTTGGATGTGAGGAGGAGAGAGCAGGAGAGGATTCTGGTAGCTGCAGTCAGGATTTGGAGGGGAAGAGGAAAACCGCTTCTGAACACACAAGTGTTCTGTGTAATCCCAGAGAGATCAACTCATCCACTTGCTGTGGACCAAAAGAACAGAGGATGTGGGGAAACCTGTCAGCACCAACCTTTATTCAGCTGTCACGAGGATAACTAAATATCACAAACGTTTGTTCAGCCAATGACATCTACTGTGACATCAGCTCTGTCGTGTGGCTTTAGGTTTATAAGAAAAGCTGCATCCTCTAGCATCAGAAGCTTTCTTCTTGTTTTTTTGTTTGCTTGTTATTTTCTTAGGGAAAACATTATGAAATAAGCAAAGAACTTATTGCCTAATAGTGAAAACACTCATTGCCTAATGAGGCACGAAGGGTTTCTTAAGCTAAAAATCAATGACATTATTAAATGAGATATACCCGTAATTGGGAATAAAATTCTGTGTGTTAATATATTTTAGTTTTTCATTTCATTTGTTTTACTTTTGAGAGTTTTTTTTTACCAAAAAATGCCATCAATCTATTTTGTACAGCGACACGGAATACGCCGGCGCTTTATAAATAATAATAGTCATTAAAAGTTCAAAAACTAACCCAGTGTCCTAAAATTATACTCATATGGCTGTTAAAAATATATTTTTTAAAAAATGCTTAAAAATAGTCCATGGTAAAATCTCAATACACAAAAATACAAATAGTACATATAGTTTAATCTTTTACTTTTATTTTCAAACACACACACATATATATATATATATATATATATATATATATATATATATATATATATATATATATATATATATATATATATATTTAATAGATGTATTTTATAAATATATTTATGTTATCTTAAAAGAAGCAAAGCAAATCATTTAGATCAGTGTGTAATTTAGCTCATTCTCCATAATGCTCCACTGCCTGGGAGATTTGCCAGTGATTCAGACACAGGGCACAGTGCAAGCTCTACCAGCAGAGGAATTCATTGATAGACAAATAACATAAGCAGAAGTCACAGCCACGTTGTGGATTTCCCTCTCCTTTAGAAGTTCTGCAGTGCTCCTCAGTCCCCACAGATGTGTGAGGCATCCAGTCAGCGGCTCATTGTTAGTAGTGAGCTTGGTGGCGGTGTGTTTGTCCTCAGGCACCAGGATGCTGATTTGAATAATTTTCCTCCTCTGCTTACAGCTAATGCCCAGCCTTGTCATCGATTGTTGCGCCAGGAGCCAGGCAGGACTAGGTGCCACTGCTGTCAGGAGAGCTGGATTAGCTGCCTACAAGTTGTTATTCCAGAGGAATGGACATCTGAGGGTAAGAGAACAGCTACAAGCATTGTGAGGGAGAGAAGGGCTGACCAGAACTAACACAAATCATATTATTACACAGGAAATTCTCACTGAGCTTACATGGGTGGCAGTCTGACCAATACCTCAAACATGTGTGTGTGTAATAGGACATGTATGCAGGAGCTGCATACAGAAGGTGTAACAGTCCCCTGTGTCTATACAGTGTGTGAGATACTATCTATCTATCTATCTATCTATCTATCTATCTATCTATCTATCTATCTATCTATCTATCTATCTATTCATCTCTCTATCTTTTTCTATGCACTTGCAAATATATTTACACTTTAATAAAAAATAAGATATTCAACATATTTCAAAGTGTGTTGGTGAGTTATATATGGAAGTTATTCTTAAATCATCTTGTAATATGATTGTATCTTAAAGTAGACCTGAACTGTTGCACAGGACAGAAGGAAAACAGAGAAATGCACCCTGTATGTATATGTAGAGTTTAGCCTGTCTATGTCTAATCACATCTGTGTCTAATCACAAGTTGTAATTTGATCTCCCCCCTGGGTCACATGACTGCCATGGCAGATAAGGCAGATAACCTCATTTGAAAGCACAGTATGTTAACAATATGTCTGCTTCCATGAAAGCAGGAAATAGAAACAGTGCAGATTTATTGCAGGATTTGTATCAGCTGTAATAAAGAAATGTTTATCTTTCGAGGTTATTATGCTGTTGGGTATCTTTTCCAACAGAGAGGAAGTTTTGAGTTCGGGTCCGCTTTAATGTGTGTGGCTTAGTTAGCATCTATCTATCTATCTATCTATCTATCTATCTATCTATCTATCTATCTATCTATCTATCTATCCATCCTCTCACTCTGTCTCTCATCCATCTCTTGTAATTGGCTTTCTTGTTGTTAGATTTCCCGGTACCCCTTTTCATTATCCATGTACTTGCAGATGGAGATTGCTCTGGGACGAGGCTGACCTGCAGCTGAAGAGGAGATTGCACTGAGCAGGAATAGGTTAGGTGTTTCTCTCTCATTTAGGTGGAAATGAGATTGGCCAGTGAAGCTGCTCCAGTGAAGTCAGGCCGGGGCTGCTGAGCGCACTCTGATGGGCTGACAGTCGGACATAAATAAGTTAGGAAATGAGAGGAAAATGGGAATGTCTAGACAGGAAAACTTATTGTGTTCTCTGGATAAGGAAAGAAAAGGGACATGATTTAAAAATGAAATAAGATATCACTGTGAAGCTGAGCGCTCAGGTCTCCATATGATTGCATAGGGGTCAGAATAAATAATAAAAGCAATTATACAGTGTGATTATTAAAACTAATAAAGCAAAGTTGGTGGATAAGAGACTTGGTTGCTCATGGCTACAATGGAATGTAAGCCTTATTCACAGTTGGTTTTCACTGTCTGAATGATTGATTCAAGCACCGATCAGACGTTTAACCGGTTCAGCGCCGCAGTGCCGAAAATCTCATGCATCCGAGCAACGTTCACCTCCCATTCATTCGCCTATAACTTTATTGCTACTTATCACAATGAATTGATCTATATCTTGTTTTTTCCGCCACTAATTAGGCTTTCTTTGGGTAGTACATTTTGCTAAGAATTATTTTTTTCTAAATCCATTTTAACAGGAAGATTAAGAAAGAAATGAAAAAAAATCATTATTTCTCAGTTTTTGGCCATTATAGTTTGAAATTAATATACGCTACCGTAATTAAAACTCATTTATTTTGTTTGCCTATCTGTCGCGGTTATTTCACCGTTTAAACGATGTCCCTATCACAATTTATAGTGCCGATATTTCATTTAGAAATAAAGGTGCATTTTTTCAATTTGCGTCCATCGCTATTTATAGGCTTATAATTTTAAATAATATAATAACATACTCTCTTGACATGCATATTTAAAAAGTTCAGACCCTTGGGTAACTATTTATGTTGTTTTTGTTTTTTTTTATTGTATTTTTTTTTTGTTTTTTTAAATAAAAAAATGTATGTGGGTAATTTTTGGGGTAGGAGGGAAACTGCTATTTTCTAATGTAAAATAATGTAATTGTTTTATTAAAAATGTATGTGGGTGCAGTTTACTATTTGGCCACAAGATGGCCACAGTGAGCAAAGTCCTGGATGCGAACTATGTCGCATCCAGGAACTAAAATTCAGAGGAGTTGTTTCCTGGGGGGCAGAAATACCACGCTCTCTGGAGAGAAAGCGTCGGTATTTCTGCGGGGAAGTCAGATCGGTGAATGGGAATTATATTCCCATTCACTGATCGGGGGGCTAGCGGCGGGCGGCGGGTGCGCGCGCGGGCGCGCGCCCGATCGCGCGCACCACGCAGGGAACACAGCAGTGCCTTTAATGGGACTTGGCACAACCAGCTCATATCACGACCACTGGAGAGATCTCTGTGCTGGAGAGGGTCTTTAGATATTAGATTGCTCTCTTTTCCATCAGTTAGGGGGGGTGAGGGGGAATTGATGAATGAGAGTTATAGTAAGGAGTAATAAGTGGCGCTATGTTCAGTTCAAACATCCAGTCATTGGGAGAAATTTAGAAAGAAAAAAAAGAGTCTCTCTATCCATGATTGGACGATAGAATAGATAAAGCCGTCCATCACTGATCTTCAGCGCACATCTCCTTTAGTAAGGACCGTGAATACCATCACCACCATTGGTCGTTCCCTGAGAGTTACTGTATAAGGAAGACTATGGGTGGTGGCCCAACATTGGCAGGCAGTTATTCGAAGGGGGGGGGGGGGAGTTGACACATCATTAGAGCCAAGAGCAGCCATTGACTGTGGCCTGCAAAATGTAAACAGTATATGAGGTGGGAAGTGGCACCCCAAAATTTATGCAAAGGATAAAGAATATATAATATAACAGTCTTGACTCAGAGCAGTGCACCCTAATTCCTGCATGCAACTTTTGAAAGAAGCTTTCGGCTTCATCCACAAGACTTATTTAATGAATTGTCACAACAATTTTTCTGCCCTTATCTGCCTTAACTCATGATTTATCTCTCCTTATCTTTCCTTTATGATTAAGGATGAGCTTATGAATTTGGAACTTTGTCATTGACATGAGGAAGCGGGCAAGTTTTGTTTGGAGTGCAACCCATCGGATCCTAAAATGAAGCAGAGGGTTTTGGTGTGTTTAGTGCAGAGCAGCGAAACTAGGCGCCGACATAGCAGTAATTTGATACTGCTATGTGTACTGGATGTCTATACTAAAGAGTACCGTAGATTTGTAATTCTTACACACGGTAGACAGTTCTCAGGCCAAGCTTATTGCTCTCTTTTTTAACCCATCTGCATACTATGCTGTCAACACAAGTCATCCAGGTGGCCTCCATAGCAACAGATCTCTGCACTAGCCTCTAGGCTAGCAATAGATCTGTGCAGAACTCAAGTCTCAAACTGTTGCCTAAGGGAGACTGTTGCCCCCTGTAGCCTTATAGATCTCTTGGTTTCTTTCCATTTCCCTTCATTGTGCTGCTATGCTCCTTCAAAAGATCATGTGCTTCCTTGATTATGCTGCTGGTACTGGAAGTGTTCTGCGTATGTGCTATTTAAGTCTTTATGAATTCCGCATGTGCAAAGGGAGTGTGATTGGGGAGGGGCACGGTCAGAGCCACACATGCACAATGGCCAATGACTGGTCTGGTTAGTAGCTTTAGGAGGGGAACAGCAGCACATTGGAAGGGAACAGGCACGAAACCATACATGTATAGCTACAGGGGACTGGAAGCAGCCCCAGGCAAGTTATATAGAGTTTTTTCCCCATCTCAGGAACACTTTAAAGCACAGTGAAAACATAGTAATGCAAACATAAATACATGCCAACATGCGCAGAAAAAAATAACACAACACACTGAGGAATGCATGCGTTAAACCACTGTTAATACACAGCATGTATAGTGAGAATAGAGGGTAAAGGCCTCTACCCACTACTAATGATTTTTTGAGCAACAAGCGATCGTTTCTGTGATCTTGCTATGTGGATTCAGGCATGCTTTTACATGAACAATATTTGACCATAAGTGGTAACAGGCACAGCAGATCGGATCTTTAAAGAGGAACTCCAGTGAAAATAATGTAATAAAAAAAGTGCTTCATTTTTACAATAATTATGTATAAACGAGTTTACCTAAGCCCGTTTAAAAACAGGCTCTAGGTAAGTGATACCACCACCACATGCTAGTGCGCATGCGCATGCACCCGTCCGCTGCACGCGTACACACGCCTAGCTCCCTGGCCCTGTCCTCCTGTCCCAACGGCTGTCCGTGCTGCGCACATGCGCAGTAGCAAAAGAGCGCGGACCCAAGGTCACGGACAGGAGTGTACGCATGGACAGTTAGGTTTTATTAGGTAGGATGATTTAGTCAGTGTTTGCCAATTGTAAAATCTTTCCTCTCCCCTATTTACATTCTGACTTTTATCACATGGTGACATTTTTACTGCTGGCAGGTGATGCAAGTGGAAGAAGATGCTGCTTGCTTTTTTGGCAGTCGGAAACAGCTGTAAACAGCCGTTATTTCTCGCAGTGCAACAAGGCTCCCACAGTGGGATGTCAGAAACATGGATCTAACATTACACTGTAGGAGGGGTTTCACCACTATATCAGCCATACATAGGCCTAAATTCACTAAGATCATGCTAGAGATAATAAGGCAAGAGAAAACTTACCTCCACACGTGAGAGAGTTATCTTACCTCATTCCTTAAGTTACCTCTGTTCACAAGCTGGAAACCCTCCTGAGGAAGGCCACCGTTTTAGTGGCTGAAACGCGTAGAGGTGCAGAGTTATTGTTGCTGTCTGTGGGCAACACTTTATTGCTGGACTACTGTGGGCACAAGGTCTGAACTAGGTAGGCAGCTTGCGCGCAGCTGCCGCCTGAGTGCAAAAGTTCAGAGACCTTAAGGTGACGTCACCATCTGTAAGCCAAGCCCAGCGAAGCCGGACCTGGCGGAAGTACTGAGTAAGCGACCCGCTGTATCTATTGGCGGAAGTGACGCGCTCTGAACGAACCCGCCGATGAGAGGTTGAGAGGTTGATGTGTGGCAAGAAGCCGGAACTTGGAGCTACCGCCACCGCCATTGGACTGTGTAAGCAGAACGGAGGAACATCATCCGGACCTTAAGAGGTGTGAGGACACACATGGGGGAATACGTGAGTTTTGTACAATCTGCCCCAGCATTAGTATTTTGACACACGCAGCGCGTGTATTAACATTCCGACAAGGAACTGTATACTGGACTATATATTACCTGTGCGGAGTGTTGGATGGAAATCTATTTTTTATAAGGAAACTGACACTAGCGTCACTCAAATACAGCTGAAAGGATACATATGCTTCTATAAGGAGAGTAATAACTCATTATTTCCTGTATTGCCCGATATATTTTATATCTTTTATATATTTTTTATTTTTCTTTTTTACATTTTTTTCTTTTTATTTTCTGTGTCATTTTTAGAAGGGCCCTTCTGAATGCGTGAGGAATGAGTGGCATATTGAATGTTTAGGCAGCAGACTTGCGTCTGAAGTGTGTATTTTAGATCATCACTAATAAATGTCTTTTGATGACTCCCTAGCGCGTGTTATTTGTATTTAAAATTGTGCAATTTGATTTGGAGGGGTTGAGGGAGCCCCTTTTATAACACGCAGCTGAGCAGTGGTTTACTACTGTGATTAGGTCCACCCTTGCGCTGGGCTTGTATACATATATTGATATATCAGCCATACATAGGCCTAAATTCACTAAGATCATGCTAGAGATAATAAGGCAAGAGAAAACTTACCTCCACACGTGAGAGAGTTATCTTACCTCATTCCTTAAGTTACCTCTCCTGTAGTTAATTTACCTCCTCTGTAGTTAATTTACCTCCTCTGTAGTTAATTTACCTCCTCTGTAGTTATTTTCACATGCAGCTAATTAACAGCTTGTCTTTAACTCTGGAGTTATTTTAAGGATTGGAGAGTTAATTTAAAGACAGAAGAGTTAACTTTAGGCTTGCCTGAGGTAAAATGTTTCCTGAATACTACATGCCTTATCACCATGGTAACAACTCTAGAAGAGTTATTAAAGACAGGAGATAAGTTTAGTAAATTGAGGCCATAGCCCCCTGATGATCTGTTTTTGAGAAAGGAAAAGATTTCTCTTGGGAAAGGAGGTATCAGCTACTGATTGGTTATGCTTTCTCTTTGAGATCCCCGACGACAAGTACTGTGATTGCTTGAACTCTCGTTCGCACCTGTCCAGGGGCATAACTAGACTCAGTAGGGCCCCCCTGCAAAAATGATAGCATGGGGCCCCCTTTGCCCCTGAACCCCATGGAATTGGGAGCCGGCGAATGGCAGCAGAGAGTGTTCTGCTGTGGAGCAGCCTCCGGAATCAGGAAAAAATTACACACCCTCCTTCACACAGTTTTTGTGAGTGAATGGGAAGGTTTCTTTGGTTATAGGCCACGCTTGCAATTGGGGAGAGGTAGGTGGAGGGTCCCCCAAAGCCTCTTGGCCCCCCTGCAATGGCAGGGGTCGCGGGGGTGATTGCTACGCCCATGCGCCTGTCGTGTGCTGTTTTGTGACATTGCGTGTACCTACTGGCAGGAAAATGGATTGGGGAATGTCATCGTGGGACGTCATTGTGATCTATTTTTCTACATCACTAGGTGAGTATTCAGCTTCAGGGGGTACAGCAATAATCAGCACAAGAAGGAATCTTTTTCTTTGTGATCTCTTTGTGATCCCTCCTGAAATCTAAAAAAAAAAACACAGTCAAGAATGGCCTATATATGACCTTCCCCTAAAGAATAATAATAATAAAAAAATGCACATTCCTCTAATCATTTTATTAGACTCTTACAGGCTACAAAAAAATGTCATATGTAGAAGCAAACAAATATCTCAGTTTACCCAGAGCCATAAATAGAGAGTGCAAATAAATGACTTGTTTCTAAGCAGCATATGTAGTTTATAAGATCTATTTTGGGTTAGTAAATAAAGCTGCCTATACGGTAAACAGCCAGCAGCTGTGAAAACTCTTCCCAACTCTTTCTTCATTAGGTCTGTAAAATCATTAAGCCATCAGACTTGTAGCTCCCATTTGTTTACAGTGATGTAGTGAGGCTGCATCTGCGTGGGCCTGGATGGCTAATCAGTTCACGTTGCTCAGGGTACAGCCATAAATAAGGCCTGCTGCTTGCAGCCATGCAGCTGGTTGGCTGACCTACCCAAGAAATGACACAAGTTCCTTTATCTATTTTGAGAGCTTCCTGTCAACACCTGAGCGATGTGCAGATGAAATGTATCTCTGTCTTGGTACACCAAATGTCTCCTTTTCATCCAGCCCAGCTATCCCTTCTCTGCAGGAGAGATCTTGAGAAGACAGTTACAGGCATTAGGAATGACCTTGGCAGCTCATTGTCAAGGTCAAAGAAGCCTAGGCTGTTTCAGGTGTCAACATAAACTCGGCGAGCTCAGCTCTTCCTCACCTGATCCAATAATAGTCACTGTGTTAGCCTTTAATGAGGTGCCCTGTGAGAGCTTATCAACCCCCACCTGCTCTCTCAGCAATAATACCAACAGACCAGAGAGAATGCCAACATGCAGCCGTCTTCCTCCTCTTATTTTGCTTCGCATGTTCAGAAATATTGTGTTTCAGCCTGACAATAAGCATTTATATTCAGTCATGTCTTTGATCCGTGTGTGCCCAGAAAATCACCTGACAGTCAACTGTGACGGAGAGAGAATGAAATAAGGTAGCAGAGTATAATCACGTAGTCTGGCATTGCACTCAAGGGGAGGATTATGAATTGAAAACCGAGGACAATTATTTCACAGTTTCATTGTTACATGGAGTTTTAAGAACCTAAGCCAGTTTAACACAGTACTTGATGTTTTTCCCCCCTCTACTTCCTCTTTGTAGATGTGTGCTACTGTCCGTATCACACATTAGAATACCACACAGTACACAGTACTGCAATGTAACAAACATGATTTTCTAAAAAATAAAAACAAACAACTAAACAAAACCTCGTGCAACAATGGCAAAAAAGGGTTGATACACTAAATATATCCCATGAGTTCCGTATCTCTATTTTTCTTTTCTGCCTTGAAAGAATTTGTATTTTTCTTAATTAGATGAAATATAATTTTTGTAGCATTATTTAGCTAACTTCACAATGGCAAAACCTTTTCAAGCCAACTTAGGCTGTAGAGAAGCATGGGGGAGAGCACAGAAGATTTCCTCACCCTCTCATTGGCCATTCAGATGTCATCTGACTGTTAGCAGTCAGGACTCAGGAGTAGCGGCTACAGTGTAAACACTGTGTCCATATCACAATGGTGTTTTCTTTGCAAAGAAAAGTTTGGCTTGTTATACATAGACCAACGTTTTTTATACTGAAAAATTTGGGTAAAACGTAAAGTGGCATTTTATTCAAGCTTAATAAGCTAGTCCTCAATAGATGCTTGACAAAAGGCCAAGTTTACACAGATGTTTGATTCACAAATGTGGTTGAGAGTTCTCATCATAAAAGCTGCATGCACCATTTGTGGACCATAAACTGTCCTCAAACTCTGCTTTTATGCAGCATCTTAGCAATATCCACAATGAAGTCAGTGGGCTAAGAGAGGTCGTATTACTGCTCTCTATTACACGATAATAGGTAGATGAAACTTGGTGTGTTTTAGACTATGGGCCATATCCAATTATCCAACACTGGCAAGTTCTTAAATTAGGCGATGGGAGAAAAGGCTAATCCAATAAAATTTAACACCCCCCCCCCCCCAGGCGGTAAAGAACTCGATTGGGCGATATTACCATCCAGCAAGTTCTTTACATTCTATCCTCATTACTGATTTCATGCTGCAGGGAAGCGGTGCTTTCTGTTAGACATGAGCATGAGCTTAAACCTGCAAAGAGCAGGTCTAAACCAGCTAATGTGTTGCACTGCTGCATCTGGGGGTCTCCTTTAATAAGGAGACCCCCTGAGCTCCTAGTTGGGCCACCGCGCATCACCAAAGCCCCCGAAGCTGCTCCGGTCATCCCTGAGTAATTTACTTGGTGCTGCTAGACATCCACCGGCTCTCGGCGCAAGTCACTGTAACCACAGTATCGCTGGCTGTAATTACTGTATCTTGGGGGGGTCTGGCAAAGCATCTTTGAATCTCCCGCCAGGGTTCCCCAGTGGTCCACCGTCTGGACCATTTTCAATGGTTCACACAGTGGACAAATGGGGAGCCCTGGCGGGAGCTTCAAAGATGCTTTGCTGGGGCTCCAGGATACAGTAATTACAGCTAGAGATACTGTAAAAACAGCATTTGGACTTGCAGCAAGAGGTGGCGGATGTCTAGCGGCAACAAGTAAATTACTCAGGGTGACTGGTGCAGCTGCGAAGGCTTTGACGATATGCGACGGCTCAACGAGGACCACATATTTTTGTAAAGGGGGAAGAGGGAAGGGGTTTCTCAGTTTATGCTGCTGGAAAGTTAGAAAAGCCTTATTGTAGGTACAAGTGTTTAGCTTTATCAATGTATTTTGGTATTGTCAGTGTATTGTAGTATGGTGTGCAGATAGGGAGAATGGTATCTCTTGTTCACATTGCAGAAGAGGCACCGTATTGAATTAAATCTTTCTTTTAAGTATTAGGTGATATTTTCACAATATAAATAAGATGCCCTTCAAGCCACCAGCAAGCAAGAAAATAGTCAAAATAATTTTGGCAGTACTTTTTCAACTACTTTTTAGTACTTTTTCAATTGCAGAGTGCTGAAAAGTTATTTTAAACAGAAGATGGTAAAGAAAATGTAAGAGAAAAAGTGAATTAGATTGGGCAATTTTTGGCGAAGAGCCTTTGGCTCTTTGCCTGAACCCAGTGCGCTTATATAATTTAGAAATGTGCACTGTTTGTCAGCAATTCCAGACCAGAAATACACAACACCTTACTAATTGTTTGCATGAGTTGCGTTTTGTATGAGTTGCTAAAACAGGCTAGTACCATATGCATCCATTTCCATAGATCCCCTACCGCCCCAGCTGCGCTTACAAAAATTCAGCAGCATTAAAAATTGCCACCACACAGGTTCGTTTGTGACACTTTTAATAGGTGGACCTCCACTCTGCATTTTCTGAACTGTTTTTGTGAACAGAATGTAGCCATCAGGCATTGTTTGCTCAGCATGATACATTTAGGTATTAGGGCCAATGATACAATCTCACAGCAACTTATTTTTCCAGTGACTAAGGTTCTAGCCTTCTTTGGGCAGGCTAAAAATGTTGTGAGTCGGAAGCAGTCAAGCTGTAACAATGTTATTTCACTCATCTATCTACTTGAACATATGCTGTGTGGCCTGATGGAAGCAATGGTGCGGGAGGAGAAGGAGCTCACAGCTTGCATCAGGACAAAGAAGGAACAGTAGCTATCATCATGAATTGGATGAGGAGGAGGAAGAAGAGGATGAGGGAGAACTTTTTGGGTAAGCTGAACAGGACAGAGATATAACAGAAACTCTTTTGACCCCCACTTTCTGCTGCCACACTTTCTGCTGCTCAGGCATTGTAAGGGCAAGGGAAGAACCAGAGCTGCTGCCGCATGAGGAGGAGGATGAGGATAAAGAGGAAACTCTTATGAGGACTAGTGAGAAGAATGAGCCTGGGCCACATATTTATTTATTTTATTTATTTATTGTATTTATAAAGCGCCAACATATTACGCAGCGGGACACCGGACCATGCGGCCTTATGCCCCTGGAGAGTTGTCTAAAGAACAGTCAGATACGAAAGTCGAGAGCCCGTTCAGTAACCAAGTAGACACACACCGATCAGGTCGTGCTAACCTGCTCTTTGCGCCGACCTGGGGGGGAGGCGTCATGAATGATACAGAAGTCGAGACGATTAGCGATTCTGTATCGTTCCGCAAAGCAGCGCAGAATGACATTTTTTTTCTTCTCATGAAGTATGTTTGTTGACCAGTGAAGGCATGTGTGTTCAATTAACTTATTCAAAAAGAATTCCTTGCTGGCCAGTGACTGGTTAATTAGCCAAGGGGTGTGAAACCCTAGCCTGGTGTAATATGTCAAAGGTTGTTCTAGCTTGTCACACTCAGCTGCTAATTGAGCACCAAAAGGTCCTTTCATCCAGGGGAAGCCAAAGGAAGCTAGCTCCACAGGGGTCCACTGCCAACCTCAGACACATTGGCACCGCTAGGGAACAGATTTAAATGCATGTAGTTTATGATTTCGGTCTGTTAAATGAAAACCGTGTATAGCACAGCTATGAAATTAATTTAGTCTTACTCGTTAAAATCTGCCCAATGTGCTGATATAAAATTCATAACCATAACCCGTCTGGTTATTGGTGTACGACCCTTCTCGGGGACAGGACAGCCTAACTCACTCATGCAAGATGTCATATTAATCAGTATTTTCTGGCAAGTATGAATCTGCTATCCACCTACATATGACATGTATAATTTATGAGTTACAGGGTTTTACAATTTAAGCTCAAATCCTCCTAGGAGGAGGTAGACTGTCATTGGTGGGTAATTTAGAGGGAGCAGATGTTGCCACACCCCTCAATCCAGCATCATCAAAAGCACATTGCCAGCAGGCGGACTTCAGTCCTCCAAATCCCATCTTCACGAGAGCCTGCTGCTGCTAACCAGAGGACCATGTGGTTAGCAGCCATCTTGGAACTGTAACATCTGCTTGGTTTACAAAATATACCTAAAGGCCTATGATTCTGAAACTAAGGACTTTGCATTTCTTTTCCAAAAAGGAAATATTCCCACACCGACTGCATTTCGGCTAAGTAAACCTTTCACAATTATTCCCTTTTATTTTAAGCTTTGTGTGTATATGTTAATTAGTGTATGTAAATGTGCATAATGCATTTTTGTTATTAAAACATTTAAAAATCGTTTTACGGTTATGACCTGTTCCTGAACATACACAATCGTTCTTACTCATCCGAAAACGTTACCTTGTGTTCTAGAGTATCTTGTATTTACAACCCGTATGCTTGAATCGGGCACAGACAGACAGATCTGGTGCCGATCCCTGCATACAGCTAATTGCAATTATTCCGAATGGTGATTTTTTTTTAGCGCCGAGCGGTCATTTTTAGGTATCTTGTGATGTGGGTACATTTTAGCATCGCACGGCGATAACAACCATCACAGGGGATCAGATTTTTAAGATCCTCGACGACTCCAGAGCAAAGAGCTGCAATTGCTTGAAGTCTCGTTTGTAACCGTCATGTGACGCCGCACTTACCCATACCCGCCGGAGGAATATGGATCGGAGAGCGCTCTTCATCATGAGATGTTGATGGGATCCATCTTCGTGGGTCGCGAAGTGAGAATGTAGCTTGAGGGCCCTTTTACACTGGCGTGGTGCTGTGCAGCAATTTGCCGCAGCCTAACGCTAGGGCACGAGCGCATACCTACATTGCCATGCAGATCCTGCGGCGACCTGCAGCAACATGCGCAGACACGAAGTCATGTAACTCTATGGCGATGCGCATGTTTTAAATGAACCTCTGCAGTTTTTTGCATGCGCGGAAGCGTATTTTAGCAATACGCTTCCTCTCAAGTCATCCATTCACAAAGAGGAAGTGAGTGTCACTTCCAGCTTGGCCTGCTGCCAGATGGGGATTACTGGGTACTAACACGGCAATCCCAAAAGGCCTGTTTTTGGCGTTGCGGCCCCCAGGCCGAACCCGCTAACGCCAATATGCCGTGTGAAACTGGCCTAAGCTTTCTAGAGCTATTTGAATCTCAAGACTGGCTGGCTACAATTATAAATGCCATTTCACCAAACTTTTACTGTGTATTTAGTTGTTTGTTCGGAGTTCAGCTTTAAAAATACATTTGTACACTGAGAATAATGTAATGACACCGATATTTCTCCCAGCATGACAAAATCTGTCTCATTAAAAAGAAAAGATAACCTAATTAATGTCAGACGATAACATGGTAATTAAACAATATTTAAGGAACTTACCTAAACAATGAACTCTACTAATTTTTCCTTGATTTCAAACTGTTCATAAAGCCATAATGTTGCAGAAGCAACATCTTTATGTAAAATACATCCTGCATCGAGGTCATATAGTTTAACTCGGAGATTGCTAAAACGAAAGCAATTATATATAATTAATGCTGAAAGGAAAATGAACATTCAGTGGTTTCCAAAGATTAAACCATCTGTATCTATCAAGGGAACTTTTTAGATTTTTTTTTTTTACTTTAAAAGCCTCATTTATGTAAAGATTATTCAGAAAATTGCAAGGCTAGTTATCCTTTTTAAATCATGTATTTGTCTCTGAAGCATAGTGTGATATCTCTGGGAAGTGTCTTCAGAAATGAAATAGGTATTGCTGAGCTGTGGATTCATTTTTTAAGCCAATACTTTTTTGAAGGGAAATTCCAGTTCGTTGAGAAAAAAGTTATCCCCCCCAGTTTAGATATACGTATTGCGGGCATGTTTGCAAATATTGTATCTACTTTCTTACCTTAGTTTTATCTGAGAAGTCAAATATTGCTAGTCCTTAGGGTTCCAAATGTGTTCCAAATGTTCAGGACTTTGGTAAGTCCTGGACACAAATACAATTGAAATCTATAGGGTATACATTGCTTTTTAGAAAAATATGTGTTCAGCATAATAACAAAACGCAATTGCACTGCAAAGAAATTACAATTTTAAGGCTCAGTTCACATTATCTTTTGCCAAGAGAACCGGCGTCCGTATGGTTCCGTGGTCCGTTCCGCTGAACGACAAAAAATGCAGCAGGACCCAATTTTCCAGACCGTTTCGCTCAGCGTAACGGAAACAGAAGGATTAGCAGCACAATAGGAACCTATGAAAAACGGACATTTTACAGCACACTGGCTGTAAAAACGGACTGTTTTACAGGATCCAGATGGCCGAATCCATACGGTCGGCTTCCCTAAAAAACGCAGATGTGAACCCAGGCCTAACATTTAACTTTTTTGTGTTTTGGAATTTTTGTAATTGGATACAAACAAGAAAAATGCAGCAGTGTAAGTGACGGCATGCCACAGACTAAGAGGAGCTTAAATGAACTGTAAACCTAAAAAAGTCCATGGATTGCTTATCCATTGTACCCCTATCCCACCCCCTACCATGTCTACCCCCATTTTTTTGTTCCTTGCTTTGGTAATGCCTGTATGAATCTTGGTCATGCCAATCAAGCTATTTTTGATTTTATTTTATTTCCTTGTGGGAAATGTGTAAATGTGTCTCAGTGATTCCCATTATAATGATCTGATCTTGCGATCATAAAAATGCATACTGAACATTGCATCACGACGCTGTCAATTGTCAAAATTGTAAGGCTTTATTAGTGTCGTATGAACCTCAACTGCAGTTATTTTAGCAAATGGTATTAACTATGCATTGTTCTGCTCACCAAAAAAAAATGAAAAATCTATATTTGAATGCCGCCATTGAGTAAAATAAAGGGAACCTCATTAAAATAAAATAGTCAGGCCTCAGAGCAGAGGCAGAAACTAAATGTATGTTTTGTTTTTTTTCCCAACAAGTTTTTCTTACTTTTGACTACTATTTTCCTGCATTCTAAAGCCAAGTAGCGCACTTAAAACTCCAGTTGTTGGCAAACCTATTTATATTGCGTCTACTCTGTTATCTATAGCCAAGTTTGCAGATCACTGCCCTACTGCTTTTTAAATAATGTTCTACCCCCCTAACCACCTACAATCAGATGCACATCACATTTAGTTTTAACTCTCATGTACTATTCTTCCTTTCCCTCTGGTCGCTTTTGATGATTTCTCTCGAAATCCTGGTTCTTCCTACAGACTCCATTCATTCTGTCAACCCTAAGCAATATCTTATATGTACACACATTAGATAAAAGTCACCTGAAACAGCCATTTAATTTGTTGCCCGAGGAATTGTTTTGTTAATCCCCAATGGGCAACAATAATCACAAGTCTGTATGTAGCTTTATATACCCCATTGTTCTTCATTTTTAACCAACACTTTCAGACAAACTGTAATCTCTTAAATTGATCTATATAGAATGCTTGTTTAGCATGTTAAAAAAATCATTTTATTTTCATCTCTAATTTTTACTTTCCTAATTCCTACGCCTTGCTGAAATCTCCTTTTGATACTGCAT
Source organism: Hyperolius riggenbachi (assembly GCF_040937935.1). Classification (NCBI taxonomy): domain Eukaryota; kingdom Metazoa; phylum Chordata; class Amphibia; order Anura; family Hyperoliidae; genus Hyperolius; species Hyperolius riggenbachi. The sequence continues at coordinate 407,335,944 of NC_090649.1, read as the reverse complement.
CACCTGCTACATTATTTGATCTAGGGTCATAGTTCAGCTATACTTCTTATCAGGAAAAAAAACAAGGTGGTCCATTTTGAGCGCAGTTCCTTCACACTCTTGGAGGAGCAGAGGATGGACTCAATGGTGGCCACGTGGAAGCAGGTCAACAGATCCTGAAGCATACCAAACTTCCTTGTCTCAAGAATAACAGCCTTTGCTGAGCCTTCTTCTGGCCACACACTTCACCTTGTATGTATCAACTTATTTTCCCACATTCTCTAACTGTCTTTTCTCACTCTCTGACAACAGCTTCTTGAAACACCTTACTTTCTTACATTTTGATTGCTCTCAAATATTGTAACCCACACAGGCAAGCATAGACATATCTAATGTAGACCTTCAATCTTCCTCAGGTCCTCTACAACCTCTACTAATGATGATCTCCTTCTCTGACTCCATTACCATTATCATTGTTGAAGCTTCAGTGTTTGATGACTGATTTATGGCTTTAATGAAAAAGCAAAATTGGATGTGGATTTCAAAAATACCAAATTTACCTATCTGCTCAGGAGTAGTCCACCTGTGACCTAACAGAGGTACTTCTTCTCTCTTGTAACCTCACAATCCCATAACCTGAAGCAACTTTTCAAAACACATGGCTCACTTTGTCCTCCACCTCCTTCAAGACCTTTCTTTTTTATTCACAGCATCACCATATAGTTTAAAAAAGACATGACTAACTTTAGAAACAGCTGCACTACACAGGAGGGTGGACACAAAGGAGACGCACACACAGAGGGGGCAGAAGAAGGTTAGAGCTGGTGAGCTGAGGCATGCAGGGGGAGAGGAGGTGCAGACAGGGAATCCCTGACATATAGCGGCGGGTCGCGGTTCTATTGGCGGGTGTTTGTAAGTCGGGGATTCCCTGCCTTTGCCGCATAAAATGCAGGGACTTTTTCTCCCCATTTTTTGGGGGAGAAAAAGTGCGTCTTATACGGCGGAGAATACGGTATCTCCAAATGATTTTCCAACAAAGTGTAAAACATGTGTGATAATGGGGTGGTTTGACATTCAGAAGCTCTTGTTTGCGTAGACCTATTTGAGTGACCACCACTTCAGGTCACCAACCTAGGGTAGAGTATGGTCATCAATGACCACCCCTATTAGAAAATAGGGATGATCGAAAAAAAAAGTTGATTTCCAGTTCTGACTGATTTTTTTCTTTCTCCAGTTTCCATGGAATTGCGCAGATATTGGAATTTCCAATTCCACTGAATGTTACTTGTTTTATCTATAAAGTTAGTTAACTGTATAAAAAAAAAAATATATACATATATATATATATATATATATATATATATATATATATATATATATATATATATTTTATTTTTTTTTTTTTTTTTGGGCGGAATCTGTTATTTTTGCGGATGCAAGCTATAGTGTGAGATCTGCATTTACAATCAGCAACTGGAGTAAACTTCTGCATTCTCTGTTTGCTCTAATACTTCTGAGTCTTCTGATTGACCTAAAATTTCCATTCAACCCAATTTTCACAGTAAAAAAAAAAAATCTGCATTCTCTGATCGGTCCAATGCTTCCAAGTCTTCCAATTGGCTTAAAATTTCCAAGTTGTGATATGGCAGTATTACACAGATTTCTGAGATTTCCGCCACAGAAAGCCACCAAACATTTAGTAATTGTCACCTTCAGTGAAATCATCCAATTTCAGACACGTTTCATTCAAGGTTAATTATGTCAATCAGCAACTAGCTATAACACATTTATTATTTCATTTGGATGGCTTTGTGGTTAAGTAATTAACACTTTCACCCTACAACACCAGAGTCCCAGGCTATGATCCCAACCAGCACCTTAGCTGCATGGAGTTTTCTCCAGTGTTTGCAACCAAAATACTTACTGGTAGGTTAATTGACTTCTCAAAAACTGTCCCTTGATTGTAGTACATGTTGCAAGTTTCCTTCTGTTTTAAGAAGGCAAATCCCACCAAGCCATGATTGCAGTAGGGATAAAACCCTGTGAGCTCCAGTGAGGGACAATTAGCGGTATACTATATTTTATTATATTTTCCAAACAATGCTTGGGAAGATGTGCCAGCACTACATAATTGCATAATAACAATAATAATAACAAACTATCCTACTGCATAAATTATCATTTCCAAAACAAATAGGTGTGTGAGATACTTTTAGTAATCAATGGGAATAAATAACTGTATTTTAATTTATGCATTTTTTTATGTCATTTATGTAATTTCTGTAATTTGATTTCTAACTAAATCTTGTTTTTACAAACACTCAGTAACATAATAATGTAACAAATCATAGCTGGAGAATATTTTAAGAAACATTTACTATAGGTACATATAAAAAAAAAAGATAAAGTAGGGTAAAGCAGCATGGTGACCACCATAAGATCTAATAAAAAGTCACATGAGTAAAAGCAGGACAGTGGGTTATTAACTTGTGCACATTACTTGATAATAATGATTTCCCCCATTAGCCATCTGCACAGTTGCTTCTAGGCACAAAGGCCAATTAACATCTTGCAGACAGAAAATTCCTAGAAGTAAAAAAACAAAACAAAAGAAAAATTAGACATTGCAGCCTAGCAGACTCTAACAGGATATATATATATATATATATATATATATATATATATATATATATATATATATATATATATATATATATATATATATATATACATACATATATATACATATATATTGTGAATCTATAGTGATTCTCAGCAAACAGAGTGGAACATCTTGAATTTAATCATATGAGATAGGGATAGTTAATACGGCTCAACCAGTTTTTTTGTGAAGTTTTGAGGCCACCTCGACACATCCAGTTCCCAAACTTTTCACAATTTATTTGTACAAGATTCACACAATAGAAACTGTATTAGACCGTTCAGACAGACTATACATTTGGCAAATCTTTGTCCAGGCAAGCTTCACTGAAGTGGAATCTCAGAGAATTGCCATCTGGAGAAGCAGAGACTGATGGCTGTCTAGAGACAGAGACTGATGACCATCAAGGGATTCCGAAGATTGATGGTTAGCTTTCCTAAGGAACCAGCAGATTGATGCTCTATTTATTGAACCGTGTCCCACCCTAGTGTCAATGCAAGATTCTTGAGATAATTCTCAAGACATTGCATCTAAAAAAATAATCATAAACTAACAAGCTACCCTGCACAATATATACAGTATAGTTGTCATTTTATAGAATTAATATTCTCATTAATAACTGTGAAACCCAATCATGTAGTCAGGATGTAGTCTCTTTATTTATTTCATTCATTTTATCTCCCTTTTCTGTCTTAACTCATGGTTTATCTCTCCTCATTTCTTAATCTTGTTATTTATTTCTCCTTATCTGTTTATTTCATGAGCTATCGCTCCTTATTGCTGAGATTAACTTGAAGTGAAGCTATGTATACACACCGGATTACAATTCACCAAGGCGGTCGTTGAGGATCTCCTTGGCTGAGAATTTAATGTGCATATGGGAAACCCACAATGTTGTCTACAGATCCGGCATCATGGATTTTTAGCAATGTCCAACTGGCCTCCCAGTGCATTGTTCTCTTACTCATCCAGCTTGCCGAAAGCTGCTTCATGATGTACCACACTTCATCCTTCTCCTCCCTCCATAGCAACAGACGGGTCACTACCTCTAGGCTAATGATGCCTCAATATAAGGCTCAGCCCCAAACTGTCGCCTGAGTGATTGAGTCCTGCTCTCAACAGTCCTTGTATGAGTATGAGTCTTAAGGTGAGAAGCAAGTAATAAGTGTCACTCCTCGAATGGAAATGAATCCAGTACTTGTGAATGATATATTAGCATATTATTATTCTGTATCATTATGTATTTATTTAGTCATTAATGTCAATAAGTAACCATCCTTCAGAGAGGTGCCCAGAGGCAATCCAGTCCTGAACCGGTAGAACAATCTTTTAATAGTGTCCTGGCCAGAAGCAGGCCTAGGGTATTGCATGCATGGGTTGTGCCCTGGAATTAAAGAGAAACTCCAACCAAGAATTGAACTTTATCCCAATCAGTAGCTGATACCCCCTTTTACATGAGAAATCTATTCCTTTTCACAAACAGACCATCAGGGGGCGCTATATGACTGATATTGTGCTGAATCCCCTCCCACAAGAAAATCTGAGGACCGTGGTACTCCTGGCAGTTTTCTGTCTGTGAACCTTGTTATCGTGGGAAATAGCTGTTTACAGCTGTTTCCAACGGCTAAAAAAGCATGCAGCAGCTACATCACCTGCCAACAGTAAAAATGTCACCATGTAATAAATGTCAGAATGTAAATCAGGGATTTAAATGATTTTACAATGGGCAAACACTGACTAAATCATTTATACATAATTATTGTAAAAATGAAGCACTTTTTTATTACATTATTTTCATTGGAGCTCCTCTTTAAGATAATTGGGGGATCAGTACAGAAGCCATACCTGCCACAGATAAACTGCTGTATCACAGGCTGAGAACACCTGCAGTGGCCATTGGTGGAGCAAAGTCACCTTTAGTCCCTGCTCCACTGCCTGACTTGGGTGGGGAAATGGTACTCACATATTTCTTTACTCTGCAGTGTAAGCCAGCTAGAATTCATCTCCAATGCTTTATTTCCTTAGGACAGGGTATGTTGGGAGATGGCATCTGACGTGACAGAGATGAGAGCTGTTTGGCTGTGCTTAAGACAGTCAGGATACATGAGTGTAATTACTCTATACTCTGTTTTATTATTGAGGTACTGTCTATAACTGGGGGCCTCTTTTGGGGTACTAATACTGGAGGAGTAGTCTTGGGGGCTGCCACAGGGGGCTGTCTGATACCGTGGGCCGTTGTAGGGTGCTGTTGAGTTTTACTGCTGTACATTATTGAGTGGCTGTTATAGGGTGCTGTCTGTTCCTTGGATCTGCTTAGGGGTTCTGCAGTCTGATACTGGGGCACCATCATCTAACCCCTGCTCTTACTAGAGTGGTACCACTTCATGCAGCCCAAAGCTAATTGGCCAACACTGTTCCTACCACTTGAGGAAAGTTTACCATTATTCCTGATCATCATTTAGTGATAAACTGTCCAAAAATAATTTGTTATTTATTGATGAGATATATTGGGGACACTGGACAATCCAAAATATTGTGTCATCATTGTGTAAATACATAATAATATGCCAGTTCAGTTCTCCAAGCTGGGTGGTTCACACTTTTGAAAAAACGTAAAGATATTTTCTAAAAACATTACCGTTTATATGGCATGAAGATGTATATAATTGTTCTTTTAATAGTTAAATACTTAATGCATTTCATTAAAGTGAATTCCTATGCTCGCTAAAAAATGCCATAAGCATATATCAGTTCTGCTAAAGTGAAATTCTTGTAATTTCTTTTTAGTATCTTTCCCTTCCTTTATCATTATTATTATTGTTAATTCAGAAAGTACCAGCACCTTCTGTGCTATATATGAAGACAGAACAAGAAGAATGTGCAAGAGTAACTCAGGGGCGTATCTGGGTAACACAGAGCCTATGGCAAACACTGAAATTGGGCCCACCTCCCCGGTAAGAGCCCCCTTCCCCTCTAAGAACAGCATCCTTTCTCGCCTACATGTTATGGTCGGCTGTGTTTTTGGGCACAGAATATTGCAGTAGCTTTTTCAGAAATATCTCTTCTTATTCCCTCTCTGTCCTCTTTTCTAACACTGAGCCAAGTGTGCCCTACATACATAAATTAAGTATCCATGTTCCCCAGATAACAGAATTAATCTGAGGTCTGAGTGACGGGGAGGCGTGGGGGCACAGCACAGGGGAAAGGCATGGTGCCCATGGTGCTGTGGCACCCATGGCAAGAGCCATGTTTGCACCCCTCTAGATACGCCTCTGCATACGGGGAGACTGGGACACATGGGGAAGACTGGGCACAGAGGACACATGGGGAAGACTGGACACAGAGGACACATGGGTAGACACACAGAAGGAGACATGGGGTACTCAGGAGGACACATGGGTAGACATGGGGCACACAGAAGGACACATGGGGCCCACAGGAGGAGACATGGGGTACACAGGAGGAGACATGAGTAGACTTGGGGACACAGGAGGACACAATTTGGGGATAACATGTACAAGATGCTCCTGGAATATGGACGCACCAGTTTTAGTTATACATTTTTTCCCCTGGTTTTTGCCCTCTAAACCTGGGTGCGTCTTATAAGGCGAAAAACATGGTAAGTGCCAATCAGGTTGGAAAAATATAACTATGTACTAACCATACTTACACCTTGAGAGACGGTATGCCCAGGCTTTGGGTGTTGTAGCCATAATCAGGTGCTTCACAGCACAGAACTGTTTCTGCTCTTTTTACACCACCATAGTGTCAATAGGTGGTTTGTTGTCATAGAGGATTTCTTCTGATGTGGAGTAGGTCATCTGGGCTGCTATTGCTAGAGGTTTGCTTGCTTTCTTCAACTTTATTAGGGCATAGGCAAATGCAGTGTGTGTGTGTGTGTGTGTGTGTGTGGGGGGGGGGGGTTACAGCTGTCCAGAATTCCCCCTCAGACCCGGGCTGGTGCAGTGTCTGGGGACAGGCACAAGTTGAAACACCCGAATATCTGCAGGCATCCTGCAGTTCACAGTGACGCCCCCTTTCTTTCCCTACTACAGTTGGCTTTGGTTGTAGCAGTAGCGTGTGCACAGAGCATGGAGCAGCAGTGTGTGTACAGAGCATGGAGCAGCCCTGGGGAATCAGGTGTGAGCACAGATGTTCCCTGCTGTGTGAATGCTTCACTTTCCCCTTCATTACCAATGTCGGCTGTTATTATCTGTATCCAAACTGCCCCTGGTCGTTACTCGTTGTCGATCGGGAGCAGATCGGACATTTAGGAAATAATTGTCAGATCCTGTCAGTCGGAAGGGAAATTGCATTATGTGTGCCTAGCATGATGTCCTACCATATTATTATACTGTATTGTGCGTGGCTGAGGGAGACCTTTCAGGAATCCTTCCATTGAAAATCCTGGGTTTGCCTCTGTAGGGATGCTTATTCAGATTGTGCAGAATAGAAACTTCCTCATTTCCAATTGGAAATCAGCAATAGAGATGGCCCAAACCTCTGATTTTAGGTTCGCAAACCGGGTTCGCGAAACTACCGCGAAAGTTCGGTTTGCGCGAACTTTTGCGAACCGCAATAGACTTCAATGGGGAGGCGAACTTTGAAAACTAGAAAAAGTTATGCTGGCCACAAAAGTGATGGAAAAGATGTTTCAAGGGGTCTAACACCTGGAGGGGGGAATGACGGAGTGGGATAGAAGCCAAAAGTCCCGGGGAAAAATCTGGATTGGACGCAAAGCAGCGTTTTAAGGGCAGAAATCACATTGAATGCTAAATTGCAGGCCTAAAGTGCATTTTAAACATCTTGCATGTGTATACATCAATCAGGGAGTGTAATTAGAGAACTGCTTCACACTGATACACCAAACTCACTGTGTAACGCACCGCAAACAGCTGTTTGCGTAGTGACGGCCATGCTGGACTGGTGCGCACCGTGGCGAGAGTGTAGGCCGTGGCGGTTTTCAAGCCGATATGGTCGCCGGGCTGTGGTAGCTCAATAATAGAACAACAGTGACTGTCCAGCTGATCAAATTTGGTCTGTCCACAATGAAGCAATGACCTTATTATCTTTGGTGGCACACCCCCTGAGACACTCATATAGTCGGCGGTCATTGCTTCATTGTGATACGCAAGCCCCTTCACTGCGGCAAGGTAATGATCACGAAGGGGAATGGGCACATGTACATGCCTTTTGTTTTCTTGTTGCAACTGCACTGCAGCCAAAAAATTAGGCAGGCATGTACATGCACCAGAAAAATTGTTATGTAATTAAAAATTCTGGAATCCGCCTGGAGTCCTGGACCCTGTTGGTGGTGGCGGAGAAGGCAGTCAAGTGGCCTGCGGGCAGAGATGCTGTGTAGGGAGCGACTTAGTCTTGGGGCAGGCAGCCAGTCACACGTGCAGGCGTGCAGGCAGAGATGCTGTGTGTGGGGATTGACTTAGTCTTTGGGCGGGCAGTAGCCCTCCGGTATCCATGCCTCATTCATTTTGATAAAGGTGAGGTACTGAACACTTTTGTAACTTAGGCGACTTCTCTTCTCAGTGACAATGCCTCCAGCTGCACGGAAGGTCCTTTCTGACAGGACGCTTGAGGCAGGGCAAGACAGAAGTTGGATGGCAAATTGGGACAGCTCTGGCCACAGCCTAGGTCAAGCCTGCGCACCCAGTAGTCCAAGGGATCATTGCTGCTCACAGCGTATACATCCACACTTAAGGCCAGGTAGTCGGCTACCTGCCGGTCCAGGCATTGGTGGAGGGTGGATCCGGAAGGGCTACGGCGAGGCGTTTGACTAAAGAATGTCCGCATGTCCAACATCACCATGAGATCGCTGGGGCGTCCTGTCCTTGCCTGCGTGGACATGGGAGAAGGATTACTGGCAGTGGTACCTTTATTGCGTTGTGCTGTGACATCACCCTTAAACGCATTGTAAAGCATAGTTGCTAGCTTGCTCTGCAAGTGCTGCATCCTTTCTGCCTTCAGGTGAGTTGGTAACATATCCGCCACTTTGTGCCTATACTGAGGGTCTAGTAGCGTGGCCACCCAGTACAGCTCATTCCCCTTGAGTTTTTTTATACGGGTGTCCCTCAACAGGCTGGACAGCATGAAAGACACCATCTGCACAAAGTTGGATGCAGACATACTATCCATCTCTTCTTGCTCTTCCTCAGTGACGTCAGGTAAGTCCTCCTCCTCCCCCCAGCCACGAACAATACCACAGGTACGTCGAGCAGCACAAGCCCCTTGCGATGCCTTCTGCGGTTGTTCTTCTGCTGCCGCCTCCTCCTTCACCAAAGAAACACCTTCCTCATCATCCGAGTCTGACTCCTCTTCCCCATACAACTCTTCCTCCTCCTCCCCCCTCTGTGCTGCCGCAGGTGTTGAGGAACATCTGATTCTGATGTAAATTGCTCCCACAAATGCTCCTGCCATAACGGTTCCTCTTCAAGCTCCTCCATAGCTTGATCCATCACTCTATGCATGGCATGCTCCAGGAAGTAAGCGTACGGGATCAAGTCGCTGATGGTGCCTTCACTGTGACTCACCAGGTTGGTCACCTCCTCAAACGGCCACATGAGCCTGCATGCATTTCGCATCATTGTCCAGTTGTTGGGCCAGAACATCCCCATCTCCCTAGATTGTGTCCATTTACTGTAATTGTACAGGTACTGGGTGACAGCTTTCTCCTGTTCTAGCAGGCGAGAGAACATAAGGAGGGTCGAATTCCAGCAAATCGGGCTATCGCAAATGAGGCGTCTCATCGCAAATGAGGCAAAGTGTGCCATGGCCGTGTAAGACCGACTGAAATGCCCACACAACTTCCTGGCCTGCTTCAAGACGTCCTCTAAGCCTGGGTACTTTGACACAAATCTTTGAATGACTAGATTCCGCACATGTGCCATGCAAGGTACATGTGTCAGCTTTCCCAAATTCAATGCGGAAATGAGATTGCTGCCATTGTCACACACCATGTTGCCGATCTCCAGCTGATGCGGGGTCAGCCACTGATCCACCTGTTTGTTAAGAGCAGCCAGGAGAGCTGGTCCAGTGTGACTCTCCGCTTTGAGGCAAGACATGTCTAATATGGCGTGACACCGTTGTACCTGGCATGCAGCATAGGCCCTGGGGAGATGGGGCTGTGTACCTGGAGAGGAGATCGCAGCACCAGTAGAATTGAACTGCCACTCAGCCAAGGAGGAGGAGGAGGACGACAGCGAAGAGGATGTAGCAGGAGAAGAGGAGGTGGCAGGAGGCCTGCCTGCAAGCCGTGGAGGTGTCACCAGTTGGTCCGCTGCACAGCCACGTACTCCCTGCTTGCCATCGGTCACCAGGTTGACCCAATGGGCTGTGTGAGTAATGTACCTTCACTGACCGTGCTTGGCAGACCAGGAATCCATGGTCAGGTGGACCCTTGACCCAACGCTGTGTGCCATAGATGACTCTACTTGCCTCTCAACTTCATGGTACAGTTTGGGTATCACCTTTTTAGAAAAATAATTGCGGCCTGGTATCATCCACTGCGGTGTCCCAATGGCCACAAATTTATGGAAGGTCTCAGAGTCCACCAGCTTGTATGGTAACAGCTGGCGAGCTAACAGTTCCGCCACACCAGCTGTCAGACGACAGGCAAGGGGGTGATTGGCAGAAATTGGCTTCCTCCGCTCAAAGATTTCCTTCACGGACACCTGGCTACTGTGGGCAGAGGAGCAGGAACCGCTCAAGGTCAGAGGCGGAGTGGAGGAGGGTGGCTGTGGAGGTGCAAGGGAGAAAGCGGCTGAAGATGCTGCACCTGAAGGAGGAAGAGGAGAAGGAGGGTGGCTTTTCTTTTGTGTGCTGCTTTTGCTCAGGTTCTCTTCCCATTGCAGTTTGTGCCTTTTCTCCATGTGCCTTCATAAGGCACTTGTCCCTACGTGAGTGTTGGCCTTTACACGGCTCAATTTTTGGAGGCAGAGAGAACAGATGGCATTGCTTGGATCTGAGGCAGACACATTAAAAATCTCCAAACCGCTGAGCCCCCTTTGGGTGATGGCACTGTGGTGGCATCAGCAGCTGACGTTGAAGGGCATGTTGGCTGGCTGTACATAGGTGACGATACATGGCGCCGGACACTGCCACCAGCTTTTTCTGACGACGAGCTCCCCCTGCTTCTTTCAGGAACTCGTCTCCTCCTACTCCTCTCTGACTCCCCCTCTGAACTGTCCCCTTGGTCATCTTGTCTATTAGGAACCCATGTGGGATCCATATCATCATAATCATCATAATCATCCTGCCCAGCTTCGCTTGCCTCAGACACCTCCAAAACTGCACCAACAGCAGGTACTTCATCCTCCTCCTCCTCACACGTTACGTCCATAGGGCTTGATTCACAAAGAGGTGCTAACCTAGTTAGCACGCCTAAAAGACTTTAGGCATGATAAGTAGGGTGCTAACTAGGTTAGCTAACTAGGTTAGCACCGTTTTGACAATAAGATCGCGTGCAAAGTCCCACGCCTATAAGGTCGCATAAGGTGCGACGTTAAAGTCGCACCCCATGCGACCTTATAGGCGCATCAGATGCAACGTTAAAGTCGCATCGCAGTGTGACGTTTCGCGTGCACTGCGCTGTGCGCGTGCAAAGTTTTGCGCGGGACTTTGCGCATGAGTTGATTTTATCAAGGGGGGCATTTCACAAGCGTGCTAACAGTTAGCATTGCTTTGTGAATCAAGCCCATAGTGTGGCCGCCTAACTCAGACATATGAGGTGGTGTAACTTGTTTAGCGCCTTCATCTGGTTGTAACAATAATGGCTGTGAATCAGTTAATTTCCCACCAATTAACTCCTGCGAAGTATCAAATGCAATGGATGTGGTGCTTGTAGTAGCGCTGGTGGCTGCGGAAGATGAGGTGTTCTGTGTTAAATAGTCAACCACGTCCTGACAATCTTGGGAGTTGATGGGACATGCCTTCTTCTGAGCACTGTACTTTGGGCCACAGCCGCACAAAATCACATCAACAAGACCTCGCACTGACCTACCGGGTGGCCTTCCTCAGGGACTGCCTCTACCTCTGCCTCTACCTGTTTTGTCCGTTGTGTCCATATCGAGGGGATTGAGGTGAAAGGTATGTACTGACTTGACTAATACAATGTGCAGTCACACAGGTGCAGTTAACAAGTATGCACGGAGTGGTATATCACACTGCGTACACCCACGTAGGTAGGTGCACTCATGTAGGTAGGTGCACTGAACACAACAGGTAGGTATATGCAGTTATGAGGTGGGTGCACTGAACACAACAGGTAGGTATTTGCAGTGATGGGTGTTACAATGTGCACCTGTCACACACAGACAGTTAGCCGACAGGCATAGTGACACTGCGTGCGCTCACGTAGGTAGGTGGGTGCACTTAAGTGAACAACAGGTAGGTATATGCAGTGATGGGTATTACAATGTGCACCTGTCACACACAGACAGGTAGCGGACAGGCACAGTGACACTGCATGCGCTCAACTCACGCAGGTAGGTGGGTGCACTGTGAACGATCGCAAACCCCCGGAAGTTCGCCTGAAACCGTTCGCTGGCGAACCGTTTGGGCCATCTCTAATCAGCATTTCTGATGAAACTCGGAAATCGGATTTCCATGGTAATCTGATTAAGCGCAACTCTGTAATTTCAGCCCAATTACAGAACTCGGAAGCACTGGACGAATCAGAGAATGCAGAATTTTTCAGGAAAATTATAATTATCACAGTAATCTTAGACGAAATCCCAAAACTCGGATGCTTCCGAGTATTCCTGAGTCTTATGATTGGCCTAAAATTACTATGGTATTCCGATTACCAGGGTAAAATTCTGCATTCTCTAATTGGTCCAATACTTCCGATTTAACTCGGAAGTATTTAACCAATCAGAGAATGCAAAAATTTGCAAAAAAAAAAAGACACCTCGGAATCGGGAAACGGCATTGGCGGAAATCTGAGTTTCCATGGAATCAGAAATCGGCATTTCTTACCATCCCTAAACTTTATTTCAGTTTCTTCAGTTTGGTGCTATATACAGTATCAGCAGAGCACGTTCTATTTGTGCAAAAAAAAAAAAAAATAGACATATTACCAGATATTTCCCATGCTTCCTATAAGGAAGTGTTATAAATTCTCCTCATATTTTATCAATGGCCCGACTCTTCATATCCTATCCATATACAAGTCGCTGGTAATCACCAGTGGAATATGAGCTGAAGGAATATAGCCGCAACTGAGGAATGGCTCATACTGCAATTGCATGATATTAAGGAAGCCAAGCTACAAATAGTTTTACAACTGAACTAATTTTCATTTGTGCAAAACATGATTTAATAAGGATAGTAAATTCCCGGAGCAGCAGGTGGTGTGTGCAAGCTTCTACACGCGTTTCAGAACCAAATAACACAAAAACATGGAGTTTTCTTCAGCAATGAATCTTCTGTTTAATCCAATAAAGTGATATGACAAGCGAATATTTATAGCTCTTGAAACGCTGCCATCTAATAAGACAGTGCAGGGAAATGTTGTAATGAACAAATGCACTGTAAGCATAATGTTTTGCTATAATCCCAGCAATACTCTATCAAGGTAGCTTCATCAGGGCCAACTATAATACAGGCTGGGATATGAAATTCTTCACAGAGGTAATATAAACAAACAATATGTTGACGATAGGATGTCACAAGAAGTGTGTGCGCGCTTTTAATGGAATGCACGTGAGTTCCTGCCCTGCACATTAATTAATCAAACAGCTGACAGTTATCTTACTTTTTACAACTTCAATGCTGTAGATGAGACCCAGATTTTATTTTTTCCAACAGATCCATTTTCTTAATGTAGGTTCTCTAAGACATCTGCACTTGCAGATGTTGGGATGTAATCCTTTTCCTTTACATAGCTTGCTGACATTCTGTTCTTATTCCCATGAAGAGTTCAGCCTGCTTTTTTACTGTCATCTTTAGCATTTTTTTTCCCTTATATCCTGTAACAGAGATATTACAATATGTCACTTTGGTACAGTTTTATAAACTTTTTAAGTCTGCTCAATACGGCGTTTTTTAGAAAATGTTTTAAAATGTTTAAAAGCAGTGAATCAATTCAATTTCATTCAAAAAAGCTTTATTGACGGGACCAATAAATTATGGACTTAAAGGGAAGATTCAGGCTGAGTTGGAAAAAAATGAAAATGAAAATTCACTTACCTGGGGCAGGATGTGACCTCGGCACCACTCCGCAGGCTCCCGGTGGTCTCCGGTGGCCGACCCGACCTGGCCAGGCCGGCGGCCAGGTCGGACTTCTTCTGCGCTCCAATCTGCGTTTCACGCGGGCATGATGACGTAATCGGACGTCCTCCGGGCTGTACTGTGCAGGCTCAGAACTACTAAGCACTACATACCTGGCCAGGTCGGGTCGGCCACCGGAGACCACCGGGAGCCTGCAGAGCGGCGCCGAGGGCACATCCTGCCTGCCACTGGCTGGAGGAAGCCCCAGGTAAGTAGATTTTTATTTTTTTCCCCCTCAGCCTGAACCTTCCCTTTAAAGTATACCTGAGATGGTACACTGGGCTTTATTTACACTTACCTGGGGCTTCCTCCAGCCCCATGAGCACCATGGCTTTTTTCGCCCTCCTCTTCCTACCCTCCATTCTGGCACTATGACTCCTGGTAATCTGGTCAGTCTCCGCCAGTCGCGGGCTTCTGCGCATGCGTGCCTCGGCCGCCGCTGCGCTCCTGTCACCAGGAGCTTTCTGCACCTGCATAGTACTACTGTGCAAGTGCAGAACGCTCCTGGCTGTGGAAGAGAAGCAGAAAATCCTAGCCAGCCGAATTACCAGGAGGAATACCGCAAGAACAGAAGGGTCCGATGTACCATCTTAAGTTCACTTTAATTCACAAAGCATTACCGCATTGTGTAATGCATAAAACAGCCAATTTTGCAGAACATCTTTTCAAATGCCAGTTCATTAAGGCTTTTTCTGCATTGAAAAGTAGAATTACGGACTGGTGAGGTAAATTACCAACTTGTGCGGTAAATAACTCAATAAATGCCTGTTGAGATTTTTGTTATTGTAAGACCTGCCTGGGGCTCCCGGTAACTAACAATCCACATTTGGTAAAAAGGACAGACAAAGGAGACAGGCAGTAGGAAGAGCCACCATGTGCTACTACTTAATCAGAAGCATGAACACCACACCACTCACCCCATTGGTACCGATGGACTGCCGGGCAGGACATCAGAAATAAAAAAAAAAAAAATCTGCAGGAACTGGGCACATTCACAGGCTTTCTTGTATCCCTTTCCACATGCAGATCTATAGACTGATACACAGAAGAGGGACCTTTAGTAACATGCATGCACTTCTAAATGGATGGCGGGAATCACTTTTTTGCTTGAAAGCTGTCACTGGACAGAAGAAGGAAGGGATCATGCAGACCACTTATACCTGAAGAATCATCACGACACTGGCCAGAAGTGGGAGAACATCACCGTAGCAGCCGAGACCTAAACCACAACTGGTTAGACTTCTACATTTTACAAAGCAGATTTTAGTGAATTGAGGCAACATTTTTCGGTCATTTACTGAACTATTGGAAAGCTAGTGTGGAAATCTTAGTGGATTAAAAAATCTTAGATACTGAATGCTCTATATTAACAATCTATCTATCTATCTATCTTTTGGGGCTAATTGGACCATGCCTTGTGGGGGTTTTTTCGCCTTCCTCTGGATCAACAGGGGTATGTGGGGGACGGGCTGGAGTTGTACTTTGTACTGGTTGAACTCGATGGACGTATGTCTTTTTTCAACCAAAATAACTATGTAACTATGTATCTATCTATCTATCTATCTATCTATCTAAACTAGGATACAGATACTATGATAGATATACTATGATAGCTGGTATATGACAGTTTGGCACCGGAAATGGATAACAGACCACAGTATTATCCTTCAGGAGAGTATCTTACTCTATCCAAAGTATAATTCATTGTATCCACCGAAAAGTAGTCACCAGACTAATACTGCAAAAAAGTAATTAAACATGAAAAAGTTCCAAATTTTTAAATATGGATTTAACATGTGCTCAGAGCAATGTTATGGCAGGGATCAAACAAGCCAGTATAAAGTTCATCCAGCAAGGTTAATTTTATACTGATGCATAGGAACGTAATAAAAGAGCATTATCTCACCCAATTGATAGAACGATATTGATGTCCAAGTCCATCAGACTCAGGGTCGCGATATTGTAAATGTCCTGAGGGGAGATCACTGCCGTATCACTGAGTGGGCAATCACTTTGCACAGGTCTGCTTCCTTATGCTGCATGTCTACCTCGCTGGGTAATGAGGTGGCTAACCCAAGAGCAGAAGTAAAGTAGGATGTGCAATAAGGAAGGCACACAGGGTCCTCAATCTGACAGCACAGCTGGGCACGCTGTAAAGGCCAACTGATTTCACCAAACATGCCGGCTTTCTCAAAGCTGGTAAGATGGCTGGTGCACGTGACTTTATGATCCACAAACATTGATTGCTTTGGGGTCAAAGCACACCTTTCCTCAGTGTAGAGTATATTGTATGGAATATGGAGTTCAGGTCGAAATGGTTGAATGTGCGGACCATTTTCTACTGGTATGCTGCACCGGCGGACATTGATGCCATTGCCTAGGTCTACACATGTCTACAGCAAGGGCAATGGCCCAGACCGTAGCTGTGCTATCTGCCGGTCTTCTAATTGGACATCCAAATAACTGTTCTTCATTCTGAAAAATGTCATGAAATTTTGTAAATTTGTTTGACAGAACCTGTGATATTTTATACGAATTCAAAAAAAAAAGGCTGCAAATAAAAATACAAAATAATCCAATGCGATATAAATAATAATAATACAAATTTTATGAATCCATGGTTAATTAATTTTTTTCCTATTTTTTTTTCCTTTGCGTGTACAATTAGATTTATAAATTGTGCAACGTGCTTTCTGAAATAAATTAATGCGGAATGTTTTTATAAACACCTTCAGCTAAATAGAATTCCGTATCACAAAGCATTTATAAAATAAAGCAAAAATGTAATTTACACAAATGATTCATTTGTTCTAAAGCATAATTTTATTTGGAAAAATATGTCATAGAAAATTTGCTTTGGCTGCATTTCACATGGTCCACTCTGTATAAGTAAACATGGAAAATCACATTGTTATTAAAATAAAGCTATGTAAAAGTTATGTTTATTTTAATATGTGTTTAATGAAAGATGAATAATAGGTAAATGATAAACAAAATACATCTAAATTCTTGTATGCTTCCAATTTGTGCAGGTGTGCTCAGTCATTTACTAACTCTTTGTGTGTTGACCTCTGTACAATGAAAACCAGCGTCTAAAGTGCTTACATTTAAAATAAGATGAAAACATAAAATAATGCGTACAATTCAAGTGCATCACATATTTGATCTATAAGTATGTGTATATGCAGGACTACGTTTTTTTGTGCTCCGTTTCACCAATTGCAGAGCAGAGATGAGACAATGGTGATTGACTCACTAACCACAGATAATGCACAGCAATTTAAAAGTTTGTACACATGTCCAACAAAAGCACATGACCGACACATAGCCAACCAGATGATATGAGCGACCTCACCACCAAGTGGTTGCATGACATGTTTTTTACTGAGCACTAACCTATTAAACGACCAACTCATTTGCATACTGCATACACAAGTGGAACAACAGACTGCATGCTATAGCTGCATTCAAAACAAGTACAAGTTGTAAAAACGACTTGTACACACGTAGCCAGCTGTAAGATATCAGCCCAACAGCCTTTTGAGTTGATTGGCCGGTTGGATCATCCAAACCGCCTATTATAAGTTGCTTGTCAAGTCATTTGTTACACATACACACGCCCAACTATCGTCCAGCAGACTAAGTTTGGACAATAATTGGCTGGAAAGGTTGCACATGTGTATGTGCCTTTACAGGTACTTATGATACTAGAGTAACGCAGATTGCACAATTAGCACAACTGGTGGTACATGGGTAATGCTCCCATTACTACAGTATGTGTCTTGTTTGACCTGCATTACAGTTGATACGCAAGTCTTACCACTGTAAAACAAGTTGCACTGTTTGCACAACACGGAATACTCTAGGTGTATAAGTACTGGTAACATTGCCATGCGCTATCTGTGTAAGGCAATTTTACTGTAAGTTAGTAAATTGACCCCAATGTTTTGTGCAAAATCAGCCTAAAACATAGCAAAACTTTAATTTAACTCCATCAATATTTTAGTGAAAACAAAGGAAGCATTGGGAATGGAGGACCTACACCCTTAATGTGAACCTGAACTGTGTAAAATGATTTAAAATAAACACATGATGTATTTGCAAATTAATATTACATACTCACCTCGACATAAGTTCCTAACAGAAGCTCACCATTTTCTTCTAACAATGTTTCTTTCCATAACCAGGAAGAGAGATGTGTGGTTGGCACCAAATGCTAGCTGACAGATGACACAATGTGGTCTCTCCTATTGCTGGCTGTGCTCACAATCCAGAAGTATAATCCACAAGGTAGTAGAAAGAACAAAATGGAGCACCGGCTCTTGCTATTCAGGTTTTATTGCGAGCACATAGGCATTACAGGTAGACCAGATAAGTGAGGGTGAAGGAACCGGCCTAACAGCCGTTTCGCGGCAACTGCCGCTTTCTCAAAGGCACAAAAAGGTATCCCTTTTTGTGCCTTTGAAAAAGCGGCAGTTGCCACGAAATGGCTGTTAGGCCGGTTCCTTCACCCTCACTTATCTGGTCTACCTGTAATGCCTATGTGCTCGCAATAAAACCTGAATAGCAAGAGCCGGTGCTCCATTTTGTTTTTTCTACTACCTTGTAAATGTTTCTTTCCAGTTCTGAATAGATGAAGTCATACTTGTCTCTTCAGATGTTGAAAGCCTTAGGGCCTGTTTCCACTACATGCAGATTGGATGCAGAATGGATGCAGAAAAACTGACTCCAATGAATGCCTATGGGCCTGTTTCCACTAAATGCAATTTTTCTGATGCAGATTTTCCCATAGGCATTCACTGAAGTTAGTTTTTCTGCATCCATTCTGCATCCAATCTGCGTGTAGTGGAAACAGGCCCTTAGGGCCCTTCTCCATTATATAAGTTGCTGTCAGTTATAATTGAAAGGACCACTAATGTGAAAGGTAATGTCCATATTTTTCTACAGCTCAAGCGATATTACTGGTTAAAACAAACCTAAAGTAAAAGGAAACTTATCAGACAATAAGCCACTCTCCACTAGAGTAGTTTTGATATTTTAATTATGCCCTTATTTAATCATCAATAATTTGATCACTACTTATGACACCTAGTGATATATGCATAGTTTATTTGGAAAAAATGAAACCTCTTTGGTTCTTTTCTCATGAACAATCCCTGGGACATCGCTGTGGGCCAGCCTGTACAGATGGGTGTCAGCTATGTAGCTAACATCGCATTCTGTTGCTATGCGGGGAGGGGGGGGGGATGGACAATAGAGCGGATTTTGGGAGAGATTGGTTCAACATTCTTTCATGTCTAGCATAACAGCCCTGCCTGTAATGTTGCAAGATTCATCACAGGTGTAGACCACATAATGTTTATAGATATGATTGCTCGTGCTTAATGGTGCAGTCAAGTGTTAGAATCAGTCATGTATGGGAAGAATAGTGTAAAACATTCTGGCTTGATACATTAAAAACCTCTACAGCGGATCATCTGCCAGCAAGAAGTCCCGGATGAGAATAGCGGCATTTTGAGATATAATGAGCGAAATGAAACACGGCCGTATAAATATATAGTTCCAAGTGAAAATCTGTTTCCACTTTTTTTACATCTTTATCTCCAATATCTATTCAGGCTTAAAACTTGTCTGTTTGCTTTGAAACATTTTAATTGTCGTATGATTCAATACATATTTGTTTCCTGAACATCTGTTTCTCATATAACCTTTTTATGTGAACATTTTAGCTTAGTCTACCTTTCCTTATTGTTAAAGAGGGTAATTGAGTGGAGCAGATTGCACAGAATGCAACAAAGTGATGCTGTATTTTTTAAACAATTAATCATATGCAGGGTAAGGGCATAACTATAGCCCCTGCCACCCCTGATGGAGGGGAGACATACGTGTGTACGGGCTGCCGCTCAAATCCCTGGCGACATTAAATACTATTCCCCCTCCAAGTCATTGCAACTCAGAGGGAGGAGTAATTTGGGGTCTGGCGATCGCCGGAACCCCGAATTACCCTCAAGCGACTCACTCAGTATAACATTACTGCTATGGTGGCGCCTAGTTTCGGTGTTAAACGCCATGTGCCAAAACCACCTGCTTCGGGGAGTGAACACTCCTCTTCCTTCCACAACATCTTTCTCCTTCTGTAGAGTAGGACAGCTCCTCATGCATGTCACTTGGAAGACGGTGATTTACTAAACTTCAGTCCTGGATCAGATGTATTTCCACTCCTCGCAAATGCTACCTACCGCTATAGGCGGCTGCATTTATGCATAGGAGTGTCTGCACAGAGGTGTCTTGGAAGGACAGGAGGAACCGAGTTCCTGCCTAGATTACTCCAGGCAGCTTTGTATGCTTTACACTTGTAAACCACAGGCTGCAGGAGCTCTTGGAGCCAGGAGCTGGCTCAGTTTGTGTGAGGGGTAATGGCTGGGAGAAACTACACTCTGCTCTGCGTGTCTCGCACAAGCAAGCAGCAGGCAGCTGGAGGTAGGTTTGTTAGCTGACAAGCGAGTGCGTAGTAGAAAGGATAAAAGGCGGCTGCCGTGTAGTGTAGTTAAAAGTATTTATTCTAATAAACAGCAACGCGTTTCTGAGAGCTCAACTCTCTTTCATCAGGCTAAAATATTGGTTACAAAGTAACAAGTTTTAAATACATGTTGTAAAGCATACAGAGCTGCGTGGAGTAATCTAGGCACAAACACGGTTCCTCCCACACATCCAAGACACCTCTGTGTAGACACTCCTATGCATAAATGCGGCCGCCTATAGCGGTAGGTAACATTTGTGAGGAGTGGCAATACATCTGATCCAGGACTGAAGTTCAGTGGACAGAGAAGCATATGTGCCAGTACATCTTGTGGAGGAAGGTCTCTGGAAAGACCCGGTCCCCGGTTCTGAGTGGGACAAAAAGCTCTTCAGCCGACCAACCCATATGGGCTAATCAGCAAGAATCTCAGGTGAGATTATTCCACGGTTGGCTAACCAGTTTTCTCAAATTGTCTATTGAGTGCGCTCTCCCCCTCCCTTTCCTTTTTCCCCCTTGTCCTCTACAGATATCTTCACCACCCAGAGTGGCTTTTAACCTCACTGGCATTCATTTTTACCAGGATTTCTGTGCAAAACGTGATAAAATGTATTTTTAAAACTTTTTTTTTCCTGTATCTTGCCAAAATGTGTCACGCAAGGATCTAGTATACAGTGCTAGTACAGAGGTCAAACAACCCTTTCTTCCTGAAAATAGAACATGTCCTTCTCTTCACTTTGAGTGCAGACAGGTTGTCAGGGATATTTTACATGCACATGTTCTAAAATGTCAAGTGGGGGCCAACTTGAGGGCATAACTGAGAACCTTTTGATAAAGGGATTTCTGAATATTTAAAGGATGGGGGAGAGCAATGTTAAATGAGGGTGTGGCTATATGCAACAAATATTGTGTGTCAACTGTCAAAGTCCATGTGCTGCCATGTGCTGCCAATAGTGTTTTGCAGCTTTTTAGAGGGCCACTTCTATGGTACCAGCATGCCAACTCCAGAGAGTGGATCCAGCAAGAGGATTTACATTTTAAAACAAATCTGAAGCAATGTTGAAAACAAGTTAAATATCTGTAGAGGGAAGGCTGTAGATCCTATAGAGTCTTCATGGCCTTCCCTCTGATCCCTTGGTTTGCCACTGCCGCCAACTGAAATTCTGCACCTTCATGAAAAGGCATATATGAAAAGCGGCATGGTTAGCCATACTATGCCAAGAAATATATAAGTAGATACATACTTGTTCTACTTACATATCATATGTATTGTACTGTCCATGTTTTTATTTCAGTGAATTATATATAGTAAATAAAGAGAAAACAGTTTTATGCATTTTCCATGTTTACGGCCTCTGACCGAAGCCAATCCTGATGTAATTTCCTCCCATACTCTTTTTTTTCTCCTAGAAACTGCACAGTCAGATCTAGCTTGCTTTGTAAATACGTGTGAGCACAGCATTGATTGTACTTCAAGTGGACCTAAACTCAGAACTCCTCTCTGCTCTAATTCTTAGAAAACAGCATAATAATATTTAAACAAAAACATTTCTTTGTAACAGTTGATATAAATCCTAAAATAAATCTGCACCGTTTCTACTTCCTGATTCATGGAATCGGACATATTGTTTACAGCCTGTACTTTCAAATGGGCGTATCTGCTTATCTGCCATAGGCAGTCATGTGACACAGGGTGATTAGTCACAAATGAGGGGGAATTACACTGGCTAAACTCTTTAAATACATACAGGGAGCATTTCTGTTATGTTTTCCTTGTATCATGTGCAAGAGCCCAGGTCCACGTTCAGCAGCTTCTGCAGAAGGGAGGTGTATTTCCCTTTTCAACCTCAGCCTGTCACACTCAACTGCCCTCGGCCAATCACTGAGGAGCAGGGATGTGGGAGGGGAGATAACAAGCTTCCTTCTCTCTGGCAATGTACCAGAAAAGAGCCAGGCTGACTGAGAAAAGATTGATTACAGCAGAAACATTTATGATTATATTGGAGTGCTTGCAATGCATGGTCAGTCTGTAGACTGCATAATAAAAACAGAGCAGTGAGTAAATGGAATTTGATTTTGTGGCTGGCAATCCCGCTTTAAAGAGGAACTTTAGCCTAAACAAACATACTGTCATTAAGTTACATTAGTTATGTTAATTAAAATATATAGGTAATATAATCTCTTACCCACCCTGTTTTAAAAGCAGGGCCGTTTCCAGCCCCGTTCAGCCGGTTCTGCTGAACGGGGCGCCGATGAGAGACAGATTGGGGGGCGCCAGGCAGAAGGAGAAGGATGTGACGTCACCAGGTGGGGTGCGTGCAGGTATGGCTTGTGCTATGGGCGCCATACCTGCCACCAGCCGCTGCCGCCATTGCCTGCGCCCCCCTCTCGCAATAATCCTATCAGTCAGTGCCGCCCCCGCCGCCTGAACATCCTCGTTATTGCAGGCATCAGCGCATAAGCAGTGTCAGAAGGACGCACGCTACTCGCGCACAGTGTACTCCACATGCGGAAGTGACTAATGACGTCACTTCCGCATGTGGAGTACTCTGGGCGCGAGTAGCGTGCGTACCTTCTGTCACTGCTTACGCGCTGATGCCTGCAATAACGTGGATGTTCAAGCGGCGGGGGCGGCACTGACTGATTCATCAGCGGAGGACTGGTCGCCGCAGATCTGAGGTCTGTAACCCCCAGTCAGCACCCAGACCCCCAAGCAAGCCTTCACCCAGCCCCCCTAGAAAGCCGGCACCCAGTCAGCACCCAGCCCCCCCAGCAAGCCTGCACCCAGCCCCCCCCAGCAAGCCTGCACCCAGTCAGCACCCACCCCCCAGCAAGCCTGCACCCAGTCAGCACCCAGCAAGCCTGCACCCAGTCAGCACCCAGCCCCCCCAGCAAGCCTGCACCCAGCCCCCCAGCAAGCCTGCACCCAGTCAGCACCCAGCCCCCCCAGCAAGCCTGCACCCAGTCAGCACCCAGCCCCCCCAGCAAGCCTGCACCCAGTCAACACCCAGCCCCCCCCCCCCAGCAAGCCTGCACCCAGCCCCCCAGCAAGCCTGCACCCAGTCAGCACCCAGCCCCCCCAGCAAGCCTGCACCCAGCCCTCCCAGCAAGCCTACACCCAGTCAGCACCCAGCCCCCAGCAAGCCTGCACCCAGTCAGCACTCAGCCCCCCAGCAAGCCTGCACCCAGTCAGCACCCAGCCCCCCAGCAAGCCTGCACCCAGTCAGCACCCAGCCCCCCAGCAAGCCTGCACCCAGTCAGCCCCACAGCAAGCCTGCACCCAGTCAGCACCCAGCCCCCCCCCCCAGCAAGCCTGCACCCAGCCTCCCCCCAGCAAGCCTGCACCCAGCCCCCCCAGCAAGCCAGCACCCAGCCCCCCCCAGCAAGCCAGCACCCTGCGCTAGGCAGCAGTCTGCCCCCAGGCAGCACCCTACCCCAGCATGCACTATGCCTCAGGCAGCCAGCATCCTACTCTAGGCAGCTCCCTGCCACAGCCAGCTCCCTGCCGACAGCCCTCAGCAAGCACCCTGCGCCAAGCCAGCAATTAGGGGACAGCTATGGCTACCTAATATCATGGGGATACATCTTGCAAGCTAATACTAATACTGTATATGTGCACGTGGCTACTTAATTATTTTATCGGGGGAACATGGCTAGTTAATTTGTTTATGCAGGGCAAACTTGGCTACTTAATCATTTTATCTTGACGCACCTGCCTATGTAATTTGTTTGTTTAAAACACCTGGCTGTTTCATTATTTTATTTGGTGGTGTGTAACTACTTCACTATTTTATCTCGATGATTGTGACAACTTTATTTTTATTGTGCGGCACATGTCTACTTATTTTATCTGGAGGCATGGAAGTATTTGATCATTTTATCTGGAGGCATGGAAGTATTTGATTATTTTATCTGGAGGCAGGGAACTTATTAATTATTTTATCTGGAAGTGGGATTGCAACATGTACTGGGAGGGGGGTTGTGGGGTCAGGCCAGTGGGGGGTGGGGGGGGGCATATTTTTTGACTCTCGAACTGGGTGAAATTTAGCCTAGAAACTGCCCTGTTTAAAAGAACAGGCAAATGTTTGATTTCATGAGGGCAGCCATCTTTTTGGTTGAAAGGAGATGACAGGGAGCATGAGACACAGTCCCAACTGTCCTGTGTGCTGATCACCCCTCCCAGTTGGTAAGCAATGTTAATAAAAACATAGGAAATCCCAGCATGCTTTGCACAGCATCAGGGAAAAAAAGCCCGGGCAGTTTTCTTTGATGGGTGGAGCTTAGCTAAAAATTCAGCTAAAATAATGCTTTGGTAAGAAAAACAAAGTTCTGATGCTGTGAAACTATTAAAGAAACTTTTCAGTTCTGCTGAGTAGATTTTTAGTCCGGAGGTTCACTTTAAGTACTTTGTTTGTGTTTCTCCTCCTTCCTCTGATTTAGTAACATTTGTTCAGTCCAACACACTTTACCTGCTGCTACTTCTGACTGATCTGCCTGGCTTAGAGTTGTGAAGGTTAGTTTTGTGATGTTCTGCCTCTATCCAAAACCTCAGCAACATTAATCTCACCCATTTCCTCTTTCCATTCATCTTAACCACTTCACCACTGAGGGGTTTTACTCCCTGAGCACCAGAGCAATTTTCACCTTGCAGCGCTCCTTCCATTCATTTGTCTATAACTTTATCATTACTTATCACAATGAAATGAACTATATCTTGTTTTTTCCGCCACCAATTAGGCTTTCTTTGGGTTATGCCAAGAATTATTTTATTCTAAATGTGTTTTAATGGGAAAATAGGAAAAATGTGGGAAAAAATTCATTATTTTTCAGTTTTCGGCCATTATAGTTTTTAAATAATGCATGCTACTGTAATTAAAACCCATGAAATGTATTTGCCCTTTTGTCCTGGTTATAAAACCGTTTAAATTATGTCCCTATCACAATGTTTGGCGTCAATATTTTATTTGGAAATAAAGGTGCATTTTTTTCAGTTTTGCGTCCATCCCTAATTACAAGCCCATAGTTTATAAAGTAACAGTGTTATACCCTCTTGACATAAATATTTAAAAAGTTCAGTCCCTAAGGTAACTATTTATGTATTTTTTTCAATTGTAAATTTTAAAAAAAAATTTTAATTACAAAAAAAAAAATGTGGGAGTGTGGGAGGTAATGAGTTAATTTTTTGTGTAACACTAATTTATTTCTTTGTAAAAAATGCTTAGGGTGTAGTTTTACTATTTGGCCACAAGATGGCAACAGTAACTTTTTGTTTATTGCGACCTGCGAGCGTCCTTCCGGACGCTCTCAGGAAGTACTAGGAGGTTGTGAGTGTTTGTTTTTTTTCACAATGATCGCGCTGCCCATCGGAGAGAAGCGGATCAATGCGGGGCTTAGATCAATGAACGGGAATGGATTTTCCCGTTCATTGATCTCCGGGCGAGCGAGCGAGCGGCGGCGTGTTTACTAGCGGCGGGCGGCGTGTTTATGAGCGGGAGCGCGGGCAGCGGCGGGAGCGCGGAAAGTACGGATTTCTCCGTCCCTGGGGGTTAAAGAATGGAAAAAGGGACGGAGAAATTCGTACGGGCGGGGATAAAGTGGTTAATATGCACAGCCTCTGTTTACACTCTCTGTGTTTGCCCATATGCAATTCACTTTTTTCTCCTAGGTAACATATTTACAACTTGTCATAAAATTCCTTTTAGGTCACCAGCAAGTAAGAAAATATTCAAAATAAATAGGATAGTACTTTTTCACCAACTTTTGGGTACTTTTTCAATTGTAAAACACTGAAAATTTAGTTTACAGAGAAGATGAAAATTATCTCCTTGGAGATAACTCAGGTGAAAAAATTAATTGCATATGGGCCCAGGACTTCCCAGCTCCTCCCCAGGATATTCTCACACATGACCTTCCTTTTTACACAAGGTTGAATAGCAAACAAGGTTGAAGAGAAGACGCCACAATATACCACCACGCTTAACTGTAACCTTCTCCCCTATGCCTAAACCTTAGAAACACCCCAGAGAGGGATATATTGCTGCCACACATCTGAACACAGCTTTTTATTAGAATTCAGCATGATTTCAACATAATTATACATTTTAGCTGCATCTGCCTGCCAGGCTCCCCCAAGTCCCCCCCCCCCCCCCAATGAGATTCTCCAGTTTCAGCCTATCTGTCCACCGGCACACCTCCTCCTCCGCATCTTTCTCCAATGCCGCTGGGGGTGCCTGAACCTTATGACCCCACTGAATGTACTGACATCATGCACATCTACATCTACACTGGCCTTCCAAAAAAGGACTTGTACCGTCTACATCTGATACAGAATACTGCTGCCAGATTGTTAACCAACCAACTCCGTCACTGCCACATAACGCCAGTCCTGTACTCCCTTCACTGTCTACCTATAGAATGGAGGGTCCTATTCAATATTGGCTTGCTGACATTTAAATCACTTCATAATCTGGGCCCTGGATACATTAAATAAATTTTACAGCTGCGTAGCAATTCCTGCAATCTCAGATCCACAGGTTCTAATAATATAGTTATACCCAGAGTACACCTGGAAACTTTTGGTCCCAGAGCCTTCTTTCATGCTGCTCCTACGTTATGGAATGCCTTACCTCAGCAGATCAGGACAGCTCCATCTGTGGACGTGTTTAAATCCAGACTGAAAACCCACCTGTTCAGTTTGGCATTGGCAGAAATATAATTTTTGTTGTGTGAATACTTCATCCTACTACCAACTATTGAATCTGAGAGAGCCTAAGCGCTTTGAGTCCTATGGGAGAAAAGCGCTATAGAAATATTGTTATTCTTGTTATTGTTGTACATGCGGCGGGGTCACGGGGATACATCCGCCCTCAACAGCAATAAAGAGAAGACATGGACATAGGAGGAGTGCGCCAGAAACAGGTGAGCTGTTTCTCACCACTCACCATGCACTCAGGGAGTACACATTACATTTGGGGGAAGGCCCAGAGATCAGTAGCTATGTCACTGTGTGTATGTACAGTGCCAAGCATACAAATAACTAGATCTTTTCATTCTTTTCGCCTAAAAGACCTAGTCGAACTATAGCATAATCCTCATATATAAGGAATTACAGCTAGAGTTGAGTTACGTGTAGCTCCACCCCTTGTAATCAAAATTCCGAGTCCAACTTGCTGGTCCCAGTAAAAGGGGGGTTAACTTACCCACGTCACCGCCTATAGCTGATATGGTTCACTTACGTTCCACATCAGTCCCATGCTTCCTCCTTCTGGGTTTGAAGGAGTGGGCATGGGAGTGGCATGGAATGCAAGCGAATCATATTGGCTACAGGTGGCGACATGGTAAGTTAACCACCCCTCTGCCACAGCCAGCAAGTTGTACCCGGAATTTGGATTATGAGCAGCAGAGCTACGCATAGCTCAACCGTAATTACAGCCATAAAACTGTTTTTTAGCAGAGAACAGCTTCTGAGTGCAGGGAATAGATAAAAAAGGTCAATAGTTCATATATTTTAGTTTTAGGATGCTGACAAGACTGGGTGAAAGTGTCACTGAAGCAAAAAAAAACAAAAAAAACTTATGAATATAATGAATTGTTTGTGTAGTACGGATAATTAATTGAACATTAGTAGCAAATAAAAGAGTATCATATATTTATTTTCAGTTATATAGCTTTTCATAACATTGCATCATTCTCTAATATTTGCAGTTTACAAACTACAATCTGTATTTTACACTATGAAACAGAGCATAGCTAATGACCCTTTGAACATCCCTGCAGTGAAATCTTATCTAAAGTCGTATTTCACTGTTTCTTTGATGTGCTTCAGAAAATAGCACTGTAGCCGAGTCCGACCCAAGTTGGTTTGGAGAGATCAGAGAAGCTCTTTTACATGGATAACAAGTGAAGTTTCTTAACTCTTCATGTACTAGAAACAATATGAAACTCATATCTTTGCTACTAATGTCTTATTTCTTAGCAGTACTACACATACAATTCATTATATTGTTAGATTATTTTCACTTCAGATTCCCTTTAACACTTTTTAGCTTAAAGAGACACTTAAGTCAGAAACAAAAATGAGTTTTACTCACCTGGGGCTTCTACCAGCCCCCTGCAGCAGACCTGTGCCCTCGCAGCCACTCACTAATCCTCTGGTCCCCCGCTGCCAGCTAGTTTCATTTTTGCTGACAGGCCCGTCAGGACTGGCCCCGCTTAGCTTTTTCCACATTCCCGACTGTAATTAGCGCTATTACGCGTTGCCGCATTACGAACGCATAGATATACGGCAACGCATATTTTTGTACACGTTGCGGCCCGCCATAGCGCTAATTACAGTCGGGAATGCGGAAAAAGCTACGCATGGCCAGTGCTGACGGGCCTGTCGGCAAAAACGAAACTAGCTGGCAGCGAATGACCAGAGGATTAGTGAGTGGCTGCGAGGGCACAGGACTGCTGCAAGGGGCTGGTAGAAGCCCCAGGTGATTAAAACTCATTTTTTTTTCTGACTTAAGGTTTACTTTAAAAAAACTGGGATCCTAAAAAAGTAATTTTTAGGGGCGGAAGAATAAATACAATTGTTTATCTCATCAGTTTATTCTCACCTCGGGTTTCTTTGAACCACTCATGGAAATTTCCTCGCACATGTTCTAATTAAGTTCAGTTTATTATGGATATCTAGATTAATAATGGAAAAATACACATTTTAAAAATGGTGCCAGAAAACTTGCAAATGGAACATGTGCTCCGGTTGTAATTCTGCTAATTCATAAAAGCAGCACTGAGCGGTATTAATTATCTGACTTCTCCGCGGCAAAAGCTGAAAACGGGCTGAGCAGGGATACAATGCACAGCAGATTTGCCCGGCGCGGTAATGGTCTCTATGCCTGGAAATTTATGAAGCATGGACAGTTTATAAGAAGCAATGTAGTTCATCAGAGAGGCAGACTGATGGAACACAGGGGAATATTTTGCACAGGAAGTTAGGTTTTAAAATAATACTTACTTTGATAGAACTGTTTTCCTAGCTAACTAAAACAGTAGGGGAACCGATGGCCACTTAGGTTTAAAATGTAAATATATTTGCAAGTTAACCAACTGCTAAACTGCTGATTTATTCCTCGCAGCCATATTGTACCTGGCAAAATCACACTCTCATTGTGTAGTAAGGCAATAAAAACATGTACCCGCCAATAAATAAACAAGACAATGAGATGAACATAGAGTTACAACTCTACCCTCTAGAATGTAAGCTCATAAGACCAGTTCTCTTGCACTACTGTTTCTTGTCTCTGCCGTATTTTATCAAATGAACTTGTTACGGTATATATAATGTTTTAAACTACTACTTCCTGCGGTAAGCAGATTTCCATGGAAACTGCAGTCATTTCCTTGAAAAATCTGTTTACTGATATGCCATAATTTTAAGTCAATAAGAAGACTCAGAATGAATAAGCCAATCAGAGAACGCGGATCTAGGTGGAAATTTTGGTTAAAAATCCGCATTAGCGATATTCGCTAATTTTAAGCCAATCAGAGGACTCAGAAAGTAGGAATGAATAAGCCAATCTGAGTATACGTTTTTTCACGGAACTCCGCTTACCAATATTCGGTAATTTTAATCCAATCAGGAGACTTAGAATGTATAAGCCAATCAGAGAATGCAGAAATGTTGGTGGAAATTTTTGGTGGAAATCCGCATCGGAATGCAGAAATACACGGAAGGCTCTGTGCAGTGCTACAGATGGTGTAGGCACTATATAAATAAGCAATAATGAAAATAAGGTGAAAGATTGCAGCTATGATTACATTGCATCTGAACTACTAAAGTTCTCCAGCGCTGAAGATTATTTAAAAGAATATAGAGAATGAGATCCTGAAAATCCACCTTGGATTGATTAAAAATGATCTGCCATTAGATAGCATACAGTGCACTTGGAAAGTATTCACAGCGCATCACTTTTTCCACATTTTGTTATGCTACAGCCTTATTCCAAAATGGATTAAATTCATTTTTTCAGAAGTATTATTATTAATAAAAAAAAGTCTTCTTTAGATTTCTGTGAATTTATTAAAAATAAAAAAAATTAAAAAGCAAATGTACATAAGTATTCACAGCCTTTGCCATGAAGCCCAAAATTGAGCTGAGGTGCATTCTGTTTCTCCTTAAAGGACTTCCGAGGCAAAATAAAAAAAAAGTTAAATACCTGCATCATATTTGAAGGCACGGAGGACACCGTCCGCGTCCTCCGTGCCGTTCTGCCGGGTCCCCGCCGCTCAATAGCCCCCCGGGCCGGCTCCCGACCCCACAGCCCGGGTCGGGCTCTTCTGCCTCCACTAACATGGCCGCATGAGCTGGCCACGGCTGCGCAGTCCGCATAGCCGCGAGTGCGGCTGCGCAGCTCTAGGGCCAACCCCCCGATCCATACTACAGGAAATAGCCTGTCCATGTTAGTGGAGGCAGGAGAGCCCGACCCGGGCTGTGGGGTCAAGAGCCGGCCCGGGGGGCTATTGAGCGGCGGGGACACGGTGGAACGGCACAGAGGGCATGGACGGCGTCCTCCGTGCCTTCAAATATGATGCAGGTATTTAACTTTTTTTTTTATTTGGCCTCGGAAGTCCTTTAAGATATTTTCTGCAGCTTAATTGGAGTCCACCTGTGTTAAATTCAGTTGATTAGACATCATTTGGAAAGGTACACACCTGTCTATATAAGGTTCCACAGTTGACAGTTCATATTGGAACACAAATCAAGCATGAAGTCAAAGGAATTGTCTGTAGACCTCTGAGACAAGCTTGTCTCAAAGCACAAATCTGGGGATACGCCCACATACATATGTCGGCAACCACGTGAAGCGTGTGTATGCAGATTGTGGATGGAGCCCAAAGCCAGTAGACACAGACAGATAAAGTATACTGCAGTGGGCACTGGGGGGAGGCACATTTTACATTAGGGGGGACAGTGCAGGGGGGGGTGAGGTGGGGTATGCTGCCTCACAAGGCCGATTCCCAAGAGATTTCATGCTGAAATCGATTGAGAATCAGCCTGCGATGTATGGGCAGCCAACAGATCTCTCTCTAATCAGATTCGATCAGAGATAGATCTGTCTTTTGGTCAATCTGCCCATACATCGTCTGACATCTTTAGTTCAGTCTCTCATTATTTAATATACAGTAAGTACAGTCAATAGATTTAAAGCAGGATTGGATTGTATTGAAAAATTACCTACCTGAAATTTAATAGTGAATGGATTAAACACAATTGATTAGTAGATCATGTCTGCATTCCCCAGGGTTGAAGACATGGTAATATCATGATAACATTGTAGGGTATAATATAAAGCACTCCAGTTAGAGTCATCCAAAATGTGGATCAAGTGACAATGCTCAATAAACCCCTTAATATGGCCATACATCTAAAGAAATGGAGGCTGATCGACCATCAGATTTGATAATTATTATGGAACCTGATCGACAATTCAACCAATTTGGTGTGGAAATTGATTGTATGTATCGAATAGACATGTTTAAAATTTTGTGCCAGCAAGCTAGATCAGGTGCGCATTGGTAGCGACTAACGATTATTGTGAACAACAAACACGACAAAAACTCCTGGCCACTGTGCCCCCTAATGTTATATGTCCCCTCTGTGCCCGTGCAGTTGTACTTTACCTATCACGCCATACGCTCAGTGTCCATGCCCTATTTCCACATTCGGGCTGTATCAGGTAAAGTATGACAGTAAGGGCACTGGGACATAAAAACATTAGGGGGACAGCAGCCAGGGTGGCGAGGTGGCATGGCGGCATCACAAGGCCGATTCCCATATGATTTCATGCTGAAATCGATTGGGATTGGGCCTGCGGTTTACAGCGGCCAACAGATCTCTCTCCAATCAGATTCGATCAGAGAGAGCTTTGTCTCTTGGGCAATGATCCACCAAAATCGCTTGATGTATGGCTACCTTTAGAGGAGTACATTTAAAGCTAAATAATACAGGGATGGTCGTAGTCAGTCAACTTCGCTACGCTGGAACTACGCGTAGTTTTACGCAGTTACGCTTCGCCAAACTACGGTTTCGAAATCAAATATTCGCTTCGTATGCATTTTGTGGACTATGCGTTAAAATACACAATTACACTTAGTGGGAAGCGTAGTGTATGCGGCTGCTTATGCCCGCAAGCAGAAAATCGTAAGAATTAATTTTCCTTTAAATGCTTATATTGGAAACTCTTCTATGCGTACATTCCCCTTTCCAACGCGTGAATTTGTAAGCATACAATCGCACGTGGAAAATTAGACGTGAGTAACGCATTCGTAGCTCACTACGCAATACACATGTTAACTACGCATAGTGGGCATAAGCTACGCGTAGCAGTACTTCGCTACGTGTAAATTCGTAAGCATAGTTTTAAAACTTCACCTACGAACTACGATGCGTAGATGCGAACTACGATGCGTACATTCGCACTGGCGTAGTTTCTGCTCATCCCTGAAATGATATGGTTTTCCAAGACCAGGACTATTATTATTATTATTGTTAATGTTGTTATTATTATTATTTTTATTATTTATATTGCACCAACATCTTCGGCAGTGCTTTACAGACGGTATACTGTCTTGTCACTTAACTGTCTCTCAGAGGGGCTCACAATCTAATTCCTACCATACTCATATGTCTATATCATAGTAGAAGCAGTAGAGTGTTGTACCGTGTTAGCTATGAGTAAACTCATGTTTTACTCATGTCTATATCATGTAATGTATGTATTGTAGTCTAGGGACAATTTTTTTTAGGGAGGAGCATTTATCTGTATGTTTTTCGGATGTGGGAGGAAACCAAAGTGCCCGGATGAAACCCACACAGACATGGGGAGAACATACAAACTCCTTGCAGATAGTGCCCTGGCTGGGATCCAAACCCAAGACCCAGAGCTGCAAAGCGAGAGTGCTAGCCACTACGCCACCGTGCCACATAGATAATGATGCAAACACTGCTACATAATATAGATTTGGTAGACAATGTAATAAGTTACAGTGATAATTGTATGGCGATTAACAAAACACACAGCATTTAACAAGACACAAAAGGCAGAGAGCCCTGCCCAGTGGAGTAGCAATAGGGGATGCAGAGGTTGCAACCACATCAGGGCTCCTAAACCTGTGGGGCCCACTAGGACCATTCTTCATCCATCTTATTACCTTTTAATTGGTGCTATGGTAGTAATTCAATGTGCATTGAATAGTGGTAATTCTTAACAAACTGTTTCCTTACTCTGATTACCCCTCTCTGACACTGCAGCTCTCCTTGGTAGGTTTTGGGGCTCAACATCCATAGAGTGCTTGGGGCCTCATGTAAATCTCACACCAGGGCCCCCAGCTCCTTAGCTATGTCACTGGCCCTGCTTGTGCAAGCTTACAATCTAATGGTCTAGAATATAAGTAGTGATAAATATATTCATCAACAAATGGAATCACACAGCATACAAAGTACTGAAAATACAGATTACAGTACAGTACAGTGAGTTTCGCTTATCCATGGCTTATTTAAGACTGTTTAATCAAGCATTTGCACATAATGTGTGCACAACTTTTCACTTAACAGCAGTAAAACAAACATGTTCAAGTAAAGCCGCATTTCAAGCTTTTGATGAATTATTCTAAAGACCGCTAATGTTATCCACGAGAGCACATTTTTTAATTTGTGCAACAATTGTGTAAACAGGATTAAAAGAGTTAAACTGCGTGTCAACGACCCAAAGACTTCGAGAAGTAAACAAAAGAACTTAAAATAAGCAAGGAACCTGAACACTTATTGCATTGTTGCATATCAAAGGCCTTTGTTTGTAGAAAATATGAATCAGAATTAGCCAGGCCGTACGAGGAAAGAGTTCATGTTTGTGAGTTTTACCCAATGTGCACAAACACAGCTGTTGTCAATTACGTATGGTAAAAGAATTTCAACATTTGTCAATATTTCACATGACTGCTTTAAGACTCTCATAGAATGCATTTTTCAGATGAATGCAGGGAGTAGTTTGATACTAGTGTACTATAAATGAACCAGATGTTGTAAAGAACATATCACTGAATGTAATGACATTTGTTGCTTTGATGCAGATGTCTCTTTTAAACTGCATCGGCTTTACACGAGTTGTAATGTCCGCAAGACAAGAAAATCATTGTGTGTGTACTCAGCTGGACTGTGAATGCGTTACTTATGACAGTAGTTAATCCACGCACTGCACAAATGGAACCTGCTAGGGAACTGTAGATGAAAGCACTAGTCCTCCCCAGTAGAGAAGCGCTGGTGGGCCTCTGTGTAGGAATTACCAAGAATGCATACCAGATATGGGAGATAGACATTTCAAAAAGCGATTGGAATGGTGTAATACGTCCTGACACTGGTGTGTTTATTCAGAAAGATAATACCAAGAGCAAGGGTGATGTAACACCAACCTTTAGCTCACTCCACTGGCTACCGATAAAATGGAGAATTCTGTTTAAGTTTGGCTTATTGACAATCAAATCCTTGCACAAACTAGGCCCTGGATACCTGAAGGACTTGTTACAACAGCATCACCCCCCCCCCCCCCCCCCATCATAGATCAAAAGGATCTAAAAACTTGGTCACCCCCTGAGTCCACCTGAAAATGCTTGCAGACAGAACCTTCTGTCATGCTGCTCCTACACTTTGGAATTCCCTGCCACACCCAATCGGAACATCTCCATCCCTGGAAACAAAAGCCACCTATTTGGCATGACATTTATGAAAACCTATTTCCTCTGTAACACTGTCCAGCCTGCAACCCTGTATTGATCTAAGACATAGCTATGTACTTTGAGTCCTACAGGAGAAAAGTGCTTTACAAATGTTATCGTAATATATTTTATTATATGTGTAATGTACAGAATCCCTACCAAATGTTTAACTGGTTAGGAATGACAGATGAATCGGATGATAAGAATCAGAATATATTTTTTCATGCAATTAGAGCTCCCGTCAAAGCCTTTCCTTCTAAATGTTGTATAGAGTGTTGATGGGATAGAACTTACATCAAGCACTTGTTGCTTTCCATCCAGCACTTGGCCACAGCTGGCTACAATTAGATACTTAGCTTCAATTGGACACTGGTGTTTGCCAACAGCCCTGGAACCAAAGAGGTGTATAATGTATAGTTGTATAGGTGTATAGTGTATCATGTAAATAGTGGCCCCCAAATTACCAGCTTCGTTGTTCAACTGGTTTGCTTCAGAGTCCGATTATTTTATCAGGAAGGGTCAGGGACAATCAGGAGCACACTTCTCTGTACCTACTGAAACAGGTCTCTTGGGGGTGGGTGTATGTGTTGGGGGGGGGGGGATATCTCCAAGGTTAGCCTATCACTACAAACTTCATGGTATCCCAGTTCCTCCGGGGCTAATAATGAAACCGAACGAGGGCTCACCCATGACAATCTTAGAACACAAGGCTGTCCACATATTTATTAGAAGGAACATGACTACACAAAGAAGTCCATGAGTGCCAACAAAGATTTTTGAAAACCTCTAATGCGTACAGGGGCGTAACTAGAGGGGAGACGCCACTGTGCCCGCAAGGGGGATCAGAGCTGTAAAGGGGTCCCAACTTCTTCTTCAGTAGCTCTGATAAAGGGGTCCATTCTTCAGATCATGTGTTTTTGTGGCTACACTCGTCATGGGTGTGAAGATTATGATATAAATACTTGTTTTATGGCCCTTGCAAGATGGGCTCCGAGGCTGTGAGGGCCACTAAGGGAAAGAATGTGAACACTGGTGGCCCCATCAAAGGCTTGAAGGGGGGCCCAATGAATTGTAGTTAGGCCAATGAATGCATGAATTTTGCATGTAGCTCATAACAAACATAAAAATGAGTGGCTGGCTTCATAAAATGTGAAAGTCATTTTTGAGAGAAATTACCCACTCAAAAGCTCTCGAAACACATAGCGAAAATAGTAGTCTAACATTGTTGTTGATGAATTTTACCACACTGTTTTCCATGCTCATAATATACAGACTATTTTTAGTCTGACTTTATAAGGTTCTTCTAGACTGGAAGTTAGTTGAGAGTTGAGATGTCTTTCAACCAAACTTTTGCTGCACCATCTCTTCCACGAGGCAACCAGCAGCTCTGTGTAATAATTCCATTAAAATAGTTAACTTGGCATGGTTCTTTAGCTCTCCCTGTAGCAGGTGCTACATAAGGAAACAGCCTGGATTGTCTATGCCTAAAAAAGCCAAAAAGTTTCTCCAACTATCGCCAGCTTGGGAGAACCTTAGTAGATCTACTAATGTGAGTTTTCAGACAATGAGCAACAAACTGAGAAGCACATAGCATATATTAATACCAAAGATGTGTGTCATAAGATTTTCATTGTGTACTGAGTGCTGAGCATTTATTTATCAGCGAGACAGGAAGAAGCGGAGCAAGCAAATAAAAACGCATTTTAACTTATCAACAAAAATTGGGTGAACTGTGAATTCTGATACCGCAAAAATCCTTTACACTAAGTCAACAACCTGCAGCGGAAATTCTTAGCCATTTACTTATCACTACTGTATCTTCATGCTGTGTGAAAGAAATATGAAATGAAATCTCATTAAGGAAAAAAGCCAGAACTAATAAGAGTTGCTTAAAGAAAGGTGAATAAATAAATCTCTTTTGACTTACCTTGGACTTCTTACAGCCCCTAGAAGTCTTTTGGGTCCCTTGCTACAGTTTCAGTCTTCCCTGGTGTCCCGCTGGCCTCCTGCTTCTGTGCATGTGTATGGGCGCGTGAGAGCGCTGGCATGCGAATGCGCCAATGTCATCGGAAACGCACTGCGCCTTGTGACGTGGATGCACCCGCACACGCAGAAGAGCTGACTGGTGGGTCAGACATGCTTACAGGCAGCCAGGGATAGGGTATTATCAATGTGCATCTTTATATAAATCCTTTTCAGGGATTGTCTATAGAAATAATAAAGGCCATGCTGAGAATCCCCAGTGCACAGATGGACTAGTCCAAAACTTGTCGGTTCTGTCAGATTTCTACTGCTTATTGTAAGTGACGGCAAAATAGGAGAAAAGTAATTTATTACTCATTTTACTCTGCAAGAAACATACTTCTTATTGGTATTTTCACGATAGTAGTTCTTTATTGGAGAGTCATTTTAAGAAATGATCTAATGAGCCAATAACTCACTAACTATAAATATCTGTAGTTTGGCTGCTAGTATTTAAAGGGACTCCGAGCAGTGCAGAAACTATGGAAAGATGCATATCATTTTAAAGCTCTCTTTCTCCTCTTTCCAATGATATATAAACCGCTGCCCTACGCCTTTTAGTTTTCGCTATCTTCGCGATTGAAATTGCCGCGGCCGTGATTTCAATAGCGAAAATAGAGAAAACTAAAAGGCGTAGAGCGACGATTTAGGTGTCGCCAGAAAGAGGAGAAAGAGAGCTTTAAAATGATATTCATCTTTCCATAGTTACATTGTATTACACAGGGCGACTTTTTCTGCTGAATGGAGCTGCTGACACTGGGGAAAGTGTCGTCCTGTGTAATACAAGTAACTATGGAAAGATGGATATCATTTTAAAGCTCTCTTTCTCCTCTTTCTGGCGACACCTAAATCGTCGCTCTACGCCTTTGAGTTTTCTTTATTTTCGCAATTGAAATCGCGGCCGCGGCAATTTTAATCGAGAAAATAGCGAAAACTAAAAGGCGTAGGGCGGCGGTTTATATATCATTGGAAAGAGGAGAAAGAGAGCTTTAAAATGATATGCATCTTTCCATAGTTTCTGCACTGCTCGGAGTCCCTTTAAGTGTGAAGTCCATTGATAGTTATATATAGAAATCTGAGAACATTTTTTGTTTAGTCTGGAAGTCTATAGTTAGATTAAAAATATTCCACATTCAACTATCTTTACATTTTCTGTAGCATGAAGGTGTGTGAAAGTGGTCTTCAAGAAATACTCCGAATAAAATAAACAGATGTTGCTGACATGATCTCTCTGTCAGACACATGGGTTGACAATGGCTTACATTTCACAGCTCCACAATATGTGCTGCATTTTCTCCATAGAAAACACAATGGAATGTCCAAATGAATTAGGATATGTTTGTGCAAGTTACATGAAAGTGAAGGCCTGTGTAATGTACAGGGGTGCGTGTTACGTTATTGTATCTGCAAGAAAACATGGAAAGGATAGTTTTGGTTGCTCTTTTGACATAATTGTTAACTGTCTCTCTCTCTCTTTTTTTTTACACATTCATAGCATGAATGGTAATTAATGTGCTCATGGAAGATACTCCCGTCATTGTCCGATTAGCACTTGAAAACTGTTAGGTGGAGTATGAGGTCTGATTTGTTTTTTTCTGGCGATGATTGGTTTGAGATAACACATAAATCCTGTTTCATTATGGGGTCAATAACTTAATTCCACATTTGAATTCTATCACACTGAATGGATTGCTTTATATGCAGCACAATAATGTTAGTAATCTCACCGTAGTATTCTTTAGATCGGTTTTATACGTGGCCAGTCCATTTATGGTGCAATACTCTGCCCCATTGCACTGAACGCACAAAGCGTAATCCCTATGACCCTGGGGCAGAGTGCACATACAGGGTCATATGCATAGTGCCGCCTCCCCGCACACACACCCCTCACTGAGTGATGTACCCCTGCTGGACAGGATCAGGAAGTGCGCCACTGGGATTCCCGGGTTTATTCCTGTCGTATTACTGTTGTTCCACGCATGCACACTGCCGCCGCCAACATATTTAAAATTTCTGCATCGCCCATTGACTTTCATTACCTACTCCACCGCTGCATCACCATGGAAGTCTGATGGTGATGTGCTGTTTTGTGGTGGCCGATCAGGAACTTCCAGAGCAATGCGACACTGTAAGTGTGGTAGGCCTCATTGCCTTGCATTGTCATTGCGTTACCCTGCGGTAAAACAGGAAAACACAACACACACTTGCAAGGCAAGTGTAAAAGGGTCTTAAAGGCACCTTCAGATCAAATCAGTTAAATTGGGTGCCCAGCGCAATGTTAATTTGAATGTCAAGTGCATGCTTTAAACAAGATATGTGGTGGGGGTGCCAGGGCTTGGGTATCAGGGCTTGACTATTGTATAACCGATCTCTAGATATTGGTACCAGGGTTTGGCTATTATATAGCTAAATGCAAGATATTTCGGGATATCAGGTCTGGGGGTTGGGTATCATATATGAAACTCCAGATATCGGCAATATCTACATTAATGGGTGTTGGGGCTTAGGTATTATATAACTAATTTCGAGATACTGCAATAGAGTTAGAGGTAAGCATTAGTTTTAGAAAGTTTAGTGTTAGGGGATAAGGCAAAGGAAGGATAGAGTTAAAGATTAGGGAAACGAGGTTAGGCATTTAGAAAAGGGATTGCAATGGGAGTTAGTGTTATTATTAGTGTTATTATTAGGAGTTTAGTTAGTGTCTTGCTTGGGGTGGGTGGGTTGACATTAGGGGTTAAGAAAGCCAATAGTAGAATATAAAAGTAGAATATAAAAGTACCAATATTTTACCTTTTGTCAATAACTGGTGCCTGATGTAAGGTTGAATGTACGCCCTGGTCTCTTGAGATTCCAGAATCTTGGGCACCCAAATACCAACTATTCTTGACTGTTTTAATGGTAATGATGAGCCCCATTCATTTAGTGGTTATCACCAGTGATAAACTAATATGTTTATTGAATATGCATATTAGACTCAACATTATTTTGGCACTGGTACATGCATCTGACTAGTCACCTAAAGTTCCCTTTTTGCCACTGCTCTCCTGACATCAAACCAACACACGTTGACTCAGGTAATACCTTTAACTACTAACTGTTCTCATCCAGTTTTGTATAACGGTTCTGATCCAAGTCTGCAAGAAAATTAGTAGTCATACTGTAAAAGGTATAACCTGTATCAACATTTGTTGATTTTATGTCAGCAGATGTGCTCCATCACTAACATCTCCCCATATGTCTGTTGCTGTAAATTGTGGTTACTGTCAAACCAGAATTTTCATATTTCACTCATTTTCACAACCCTATTCTTGCTGCCCAAGCCTTGGTATAGGCCAATTACGGTGAAGAATAATTTCACTAATGATTGGCTGAGAAGGCTGGGAGGAGCTCAATTGTAAATGAGGAGGTGATATGAGTTTATGGTGGAAAATAATAATTTTAAAGTTCATGATTTAAATAGTTTCTCTGCTTCACCAATTTAGGTCAAGTATTCCCACCCAGTTTATATCAATATATTATTTCTATTATTTCAAAATGCCCATGCTCAAAATTACTCCAGGTGTCAACAAATGGCTTTTTGTAGAACACAGGGTCAGAGCGTGAACCCCGGGATAAAAGCGCTATAAAAATACTACAATTACTATAACACCGTAATCTGGAGTTAACTGTTTGCGCATAAATAAAATTATGCTGGAAAATATATTGAGGAAAAAATTTAATTTCAAATGCAATTTTTTTTTTGTTAAAAACTAGATGAAAAAACAAAACAACATAGCTACGCTCTCCATCAGTACAACACAAATCAGTTGTTTGAAGTGTACCTGAGACGGAGTAAAGTAAAGAATTGATATTTACCTTGGGCTTCCTCCAGCCCCATGAACTCTGTTGCCTCCCTCGACGTCCTCCCCGGTGTCTCCGTTCCTCTGTAACAACTAATAAGGCTTCATTGGTGCTAGTCGGGCCGCTCTTTGCATGCGTGGCTGGCCACATGTGCACCCCTATTACACTCCCATTGCCAGTACCATTCTGCCCTGCACAGATAGTACAATGCAGGGCACAAGCATGACCAGGTCGCACATGCGCAGAGCGGCCCATCTGGGTTGATTGAAGCCTAATTACCGGGTGTTACAGAGGAACCGAGCCAACGGAGAGGACGGCGAGGGAGGCAACAGAGTAAATGGGGCTGGAGGAAGCACCAGGTAAATATCGATTCTTTTCTTTACTCCATCTCAGGTTTTCTTTAATGAATACTGTTTGATATTATTTTTCAATTTTTAGCTAAAATGTTCAAAGTTCACTTTCTAGGAACCATGGTACCACTACACTAG
The DNA here is from genome assembly GCF_040937935.1 of Hyperolius riggenbachi. Taxonomy (NCBI): domain Eukaryota; kingdom Metazoa; phylum Chordata; class Amphibia; order Anura; family Hyperoliidae; genus Hyperolius; species Hyperolius riggenbachi. Next base: position 407,294,396 of record NC_090649.1, on the reverse strand, counting down.
TTTTGTGTACTCTCTTGTCCATGGCGGAACACTCAAGGAGGTTTAACTTAGGGGTACATGCTGTAATTAATTTTTACTTGTCATATACTTATTGCTCCCCATTTAATTCCTGAATAGACTAGTATCTTTTGTGCCCCCAGCTGACTGTGCTTTTATGGTCATGATTGGGGACTGTGTGCGCATGTGCCATCGAGGGGTGAAAGAAGATTCCATTGGCTTCCTGTGAAGCTCTAGTGAACTCCAGGCCCAAATGAGCTAGGGCAGTGCTGTAAAATAATGGTGGGCACACAACATATTGACACTTCGGGCAAAATTTTGAAATTCTTCACTTAGAGGTGTACTCACTTTTGTTGACAGTAGTGGTTTAAACATTAATAACTGTGTGGCGAGTTATTTTGATGAGACAACAAATCTACACTCTTATAAGCTGTACACTGACTACTTTACATTGAATCAAAGTGTCATATTAGTATTGTCCCTTGAAAAGTTATAATAAAATATTTACAAAAATGTGAGAATTTGAGAGGCGTACTAATTTTTGTGAGATACTGTACCACTAATTAAAGTGATGATCAAGTTGAACACTGTGGATTTTGACAATGAATATCAACTGACACTAGTGATCATTTAAAAGTGTCAATAATCCTGAAAGATGCCCCCCTAGTTTGCATCAAAAGACACGCACACATCTTGCACACATGTAGACAACCAAAGGCGTATCTATGGCAAACATGTGGGCAGCATGGTGGCATAGTGGTTAGCTCTCTTGCCGGGGCACTATCTGTACTGAGTTTGTATGTTCTCGCCATGTCTGTGTGGGTTTCCTCCATGCACCCCACTTTCCATCCCAAAAACATACAGATAAGTTAATTGGCTTTCCCCTAAATTGACCCTAGCCTACAATACATACACTACACGATATAGACTATGGTAGAGATTAGATTGTGAGCCCCTCTGAGGGACAGTTAAATGATAAGATAATATTTACTTTGTACAGTGCTAAGTAAGATGTCAGCGCTATATAAATACTAAATAATAATAGTCTCGAATAGCTTGTCCCCCAAAAGATTTAACCAGGCTGCAGTATGTCCCCCAGATAAAAACTAGAATCTATATGGAGAACACCAAGGATGCTACAGAAAATTGCCCCGAGTAATACATGGCCAGGGCACTTGCCATACCTGCACCTCTGTAGATACGCCTTTGACCAGGTACACAATGACATGTAAACTTACATGTACACATGCACTTACCCATCTCTCTCTCTCTCTCTTTCTCTCTCTCTCTTTCTCTCTCTCTAAATTATTTATCGCAGTACAGAAGCACGGCTGTTTTATGATTATTTTGTTCTTACAGTCTCATTTGTACATTCCCCAGCAGTGAATTGCAAGAATGGTTGCTCTGTAATTATTGCAGTATTCTTGTAGTTTCTTAACAAAGGACTGAGTCATTTATCTTTGCTGGATAAACAAAAAACATAATATACCAAAACCTATACAGCACAACTGAATAATTCAACAATGTAATTTAATTGCAAAAAACATACAATAAAAATGTCTAATTTCCTGCTTATTATATTACTGCAATGCAATTCAAAAATAAATCTTTAATCGGCACAAGCTAGGTGATTTATATATTTTTCCTACATGCTAATTGCTACTACAAATGCCTTGGAAAAACACCAACTCACCAAAGGAAATATTTAGACTATATTATACAGACAGGCAAATATTTATTATTGTATAAGTTTTTGTAGTTTTCGTATTTAAGGTTAAGAAAAACACTGCTAACAAGTTAGAGCCAGTTTTATATTATTTTAGTCTTATAACATCCACATGTAACTTCAGTCCCACTGCCAACTGGTAGTATTTGGAGGATGTACAGAAAAATAACACAAAAAAGTTGTGTGTTTTGTCATCACTGGCCTAATAGCCCTGTTTGGCATCATATTATATTGAGCATTAAAAAATAAGAACTATCAGAATTCAGGTAGATGCGAGGATATTAGAGTGATGAAACTGAAATTAAAAAATGAAAGACTTAAAGCAATCCTGAAGCCACATTAACCTATCTTTTAAATACTTTGTTGTTTTGCACAAAGCTACTAAACAATTGGCCTTATTCAATTCACTTTTTCTACTAGGTTTTCTCCTGGGTGTTATTTCACACCTTATCAATAAAATACCCTTTAACTAGTTGACCACTGAGGGGTTTTCCCCCTTTAGAACTAGAACAATTTTCACCTTTCAGTGCTCCTCCCTTTTTTTTGCAGATAACTTAATCACTGCTAATCACAACAGAATGATCTACATCTTGTTTATTTCGCCACCCATTATACTTTCTTTGGGTGGGACGTTATGCTAAGAATTAATTGTATTCTAAATGCACTTTAATGGGAATAAGAATAAGGAATAAGAAAAAAAAATAAAAAAATCATTATTTCTCAGTTTTCGGCCATTATAGTTTTAAAATAAAACATTCTACTGTGGATAAAACCTACACATTTTTGTTTCCCCGTTTGTCCCAGTTATTGCAACATTTAACATTTTTTCCTAGTGCAATGTATGGCGCCAATATTTTTTTTGGAAATAAAGGTGCATTTTTCTTATTTTTGCGTCCATCACTAATTACAAATTAATTACCTTATAGGCAAAGATAACAGTAATATACCATATTGGCAAAGATAACAGTAATATACCCTCTTGACATACATATTAAAAACGTTCAGTATGTATTTTTTTGATGCAAAAGTTTTATTTGGGTAACTATGGGAGAGTGTGGGAGGTAAGGGTTTAATTTTAAATGTATGTGTAGGGTGTTTTAATAAAAAAAAAGTATGTAGGTGTAATTTTACTTCTTGGCCACAAGATGTCCTTGCGCATTATCTTAATTTGCGTACTATTAGTACTCTAACAGGAAGTAATGCGTGGACGTGTTACTTTCGTTATTACAATGACCACAGGTATCTAATTGATGCTGGTGATCACTGACAGGGTTAGCTAGATTAATGAACGGAAACTGCGTTCCCATCCATTAATTTCCCCTCTAATGCTTGGTGGCGAGAAAGTGCGTGGGAGCAAGAGTGGGAGCACTGGTGGCAATATACGAATATCTACATCCCTGGGACTCCACATGAAGTTTTCCAGGGCGACGATATATTGCACAAGGTGCAGCAAGTCTATAATCCAACAGCAAGCAAGAAAAGTATCTCCTAGGAGAAAACTTAGGAGAAAAAGTTAATTGAAACCAGAGCGTCTTAGATTTCGCTTTTTTTTCAATTGCTGTAAACTTTTTTTTACCTCCAAAATGGGGCTGACCTCTCCTTCTTCCGATCTTTCCTCCACACCCGAGGTATTAACAGTTGCGCACCCTCTGTTCGTGCATCATCAGTGTCTTGAGTATGCGCAGACATGGGAGCGTGGCCAGGGGTCGGATTCGGATATCCAGATAGAAAACCGGAAGTGACCTAAAATGGCTTAAAATGCTTCCAAAAGTCTCTTCAAATGGCAAAAACCCCTTTCGGAGGTCTCTCTCTCTCTCTCTCTCTCTCTCTCTCTCTCATCCTGGATGCCTTCCTTTGAAAGTGATTTTTGCCATTGAAGGTGATTTTGGCTTCTGCTCGGATATCTGAACTACCTATCCGCCTGGATTTCGGATTTCAGATGGGAAAACCGAGTTTGCTCGGATAGTCTATTCGGATTTTTAAAATTATCCAAATTGCTATTCAAAGTTCTGATAGTGGAAAAAGTTTGGATTATCTGGGTAGTTCAGATATCCGAAATCTTGCTGAGCACCACTGAGCGTGACTGGAAAGAGCATGGAGTAGGATGGAGTAGGTGGGTCAAGCGTGGTAAACAGAGGAGAAGGGGCAGAGCAAGGGAGGCCAGATTTGGCTCTTCCTCATCAGTATTCGGCCAAGCGGGTCAAACTCCGGTACCTCTACTGATGATTTCTGGGACCAAGGGGCTACAAGAATTATGGGAGTGTCAATTAAAGGTATGTGAGCCTTAAAGGCAAGGCACATAACTACAGTAAACACCCAATTTATATTAAAAAAAATTAACTCAGTTTTGATTTAAGCTTCAGCATAAAAGGTAACATATTTTTATTATTTGACATACAGCCTATTTTGTTGACCGCATAAGCATACATTGATTCTGAAGTCTTCAACTACTCACAGGATGGATGGAGACCATGATTAACTAGCTTCTCTTCGGGGCAATATAGCTTAATGCTAGATAACATCTTTAATTTGAGCAGTTTTGTACCCTGCAAGGCTGTTTCTGGGCAAAAATAATCTAGGTTGATGTCCAGGATGCCACCTGAAAGTTAGGGCACCATATTAGAAATGAAACCACCCTGAAGTAATGATAACATGCTTTCAAGAACATAACATACCATTGAAAATCTCCCAATTCCTTATTGGCTATAGACCGGTATTTATCCTAGCAGCCTATGACCCAAAGTGATATAAAATGTGGGGAAATCACTGTTTTCCCACACCCTTAACCCTTCCACAAACATCTCCTTCCCCCTCCACAGTCAGTAGCTAATATTGAAATCTCCATTTTGCAAAATAATGTAATTAGCACGCTTGGTAGTATGCTTGTGCACAGTAGTCAATTATATTCGTAGTCCAACAAAGCTAGGGTCATACACGAATAGTCAAATGGCAGCGGTACAATGGGTCGAGACAAAGGCTTGGTCGATTAACAGGCTAGGGTCATACACGGGTAGTCAGATGGCAGCGGTACCATGGGTCGAGACAATGGCTTGGTCAATTAACAGGCTAGGGTCATACACGGGTAGTCAGATGGCTGAAGTACAGAAGGGTGAAGCGAAATCAAGGTCTATAGACAAGCAAATATCATACACAATAAATCAGAATACTGGACTAACTGGAGTATATATATACTGTATATATATATACATCAGCAGTGTCTGCATATATATATAGCTCAATAAACTTACTAGACTAATCACAATCTCAATTACAATATATCACAAAGACAGAGTTCCCTGCACCAGCATACTGAATGCTATCACAGGCAAGGACTGACTGACAGGGGTTTGAATATCCCAAGCCCACCCAAAGCAACCAATCAGCACCAAGCTACAGTGTCAGCTGACTAATTCTCAGCTGACACCATCATTGCTGATGAAGAGGGGCATAAGAGCAGCACTGAGCCGCACGTGCCCGCCCAGGGATGCAAGGGAGATACGCACTCCCAGTCACCGCTGCAGGATTGCTGGGGATGCTGCCAGACGAATAGGAAGAGGAAGCTCGCGACCGCGCTCCATCATCCGAGCCACCCGAGCCAGCGCTGGAACCACTGACAGGTGCGTCCCTTACAGTATTAATATCTAGTCGATTCTGTAAGTTCTAGAAACTAGAAGCTAGAATCTCTCTCAAGCCTTATGCCATGCTTGGTGTAATTGCCTTCTTAAAACAGAAGGAAATTTGCAATAATTCAGTTATAAATGAACATTTGTGGTTACCCACAATGCACACCTACTAAATATGCAAATTATCCCTTTTTTAGTAGGAGGGCTTTTTGGTTCCTTTCATCCCCCTATACATTCCTAGTAGTTTGGGTCACCCTAAGCTGCTTGGTTACTCTGTTGCCTTATGCCATGAATGATCAGTTGCCTGTCCAAGCACCATGTCTGGTGAGAATTTTCCATGCAAACTTTTCTGGTAAACTCTTTTTTCCATTTGAGGACCTGCTTTGTTGTCAAAGCTTTGCTAGTCTGAGTACCAGCTTTGTTTTCAACCTCTGCTTGTCTGTGGATCTGAACCTTCATCCAGCCAACTACCTGCACTATTACCAGCCTCAGCCAGTTCCAATGTCCGCCCAGTTTCTGGTCTTCTGATCTGCCAAGCACAGATCCTGTTACTGACTTCCTGTTCACGCTGGATGCATTTCCACATCCATCTGTTCTCACATGAATGCATCACGTCGAATGATCAACACATGCTCCTGCCTTTCTTTGTCACCCTGCAATCCCTGTTCTTACTTCAGGGGCACTGGATGATAATTCACAAGGTAAGCTGTCCTTGACACTTCAGTCTCCCCAGCTTCAGGTACATAGCATTGAACATAACACCTCCTCTACTAAAGGATAATAAAACAATGGCAGCACCCTGAATCGCTCAATGCAGCAGGTCAGCAAGGCACAACTCAGTGTCTGGTAAAGCTCCCTGGAGAAAATGAAAATAAAACTAATAACCTTTTCAGGCCCCCTTATAAAAGCTAGAGTTGTTCATAGAACTTATAATGGAGTGAGTAAATAACTGGAGCAGACTCAGAGGGAAATTTTTGACTGTAGCTCCTCTGTAATATACAACAATTTTTTTTGCTTACATCCGGGGAAAATAATTATTAATAAAAAAGTGCTCAGGTACTTAGGACCTATCAGACAGGTTCATGGTAATTTGATGCAATGTTGCTAAGGTTTGACCAGTTTTGAAAGACACCCCCATTATGTTCATATAGAAAAAAATACTTTTTCTATATATTTTTTTACCAGTTGTGCCATATATGTAGTTGCTCAGTGCTAGTTACTTGGAGTGTATGGGGTGAGAGAAGAATGGGGACTTTACTAAAGGCGTCAAAATGACCAGAATTGACCTAGGTCCTTTGTCTGAATGGTTAAATGGAAATTATATTTTTGTTTTGTCTTTTACTGACAAATTCCCAATCAGCTACAGTAGGCAGAAAATCTACAAAGCACACCATAATTTGCCATATGTTTTAAATATATTGGGGGTGTTTATAAAGATAGTAAAGACACCATATTTAGACACCATCAGCTGGCAGGATGTCCTCAGAAATCCCTACTAACATGCCAGAAATAACCTCATGACTGTCAGATTTAGATGCCAAGTTTCTACTACTCAGAAAACTGCAACTAAGCTAGGCCAAGCATAGCTGGACTCTTTTAATCTGGGTTCACAACAACAGAGTCTTGTACACAAATGACTGACCAATCAACTATTACAAGACAGGATACAAAAACACGGAGTGTTGCTTAGCCCCATGGCAGATGCTGCTACAGGTGCAATGTTACTAAACCGGTCGATGAAAGAGAGGATTCAGACCATGGCACTGGCTTTCCCATGCCCGGTGCCTGGATTTTCTGAACCTAAATAATGAATATTCAGTATTAGGATGTCGACAGCAAGATGACAGTAGGGAAAATGCTCTGGCATAATGCTAGTATCCATATCAAATTATGTAAGCTAGGAGTGACAGCGTAACAGTCATTTCCAGAAATATGTCAGCGGTGGTGTTTTTAAGTAACTTCTGAATTTTGATTTCACTCCGAATAAGCTATAGTAAACCCATAATAATTTGTTTGTATAATGTCCCTTTTTTATCCTGCAGAAGTCTGCAGACATCTGTAACACTTCATGCAGCCAAGTCCTCCGCTATTTGAAAGAGCTGGACATCAGGTAATCAGTGAGGAACATTAAGAGTTTGGAATTGCTGTCAACACAAGTCTCTGGGGTGGCTGGGGAGAAAGTTCATGGTTATTGTTGGAAGCAGATTCAAGTCTGAGTTGGGAAATCCTTTTATTATAAGAAAGGAATTTTGGTTTGTCTTCCTAGCTTGCCAAGGGAATGGAACTCCCAACTAGGTCATCAAACATACTGTCAAGTCATAAATGACCTTTCCATGGAATAGTTCTGTAGATTAGAAAATGTACTTAACTGAGTTATGTGAATAAGATACAGGATAGCTATTTAAAATAGGCACATGAAGTTCCAGTGTTGATAATATAAATAGAGATATTACGATAAAATAATCAAATGTCAAGTGCAAAAACCTAAGATCTTTTCTGTTCCCCTTCATGAAAAATGTGTTACCTGCTCCTTAATCCTTGGTCATCAGATGTGGTAACATTGCTTTTAGATCCCTGATATACATGTATGAAGTCTTGGAAAAGAATGGTCTGAACTGATTGTCAATCCATTGTGTTGGGTCAGAGGATGTGTTAAGCTTAGGTCTTGAGCCAAAAATCGATGAGGTTGGTGTGCTAAATTTATCTCATGAATACAGTAATTACATCTTGCTTATTTTTCACTCCAACTATAATAAGAGATAATTCATGAGATAAACAGATACTGAGAAATAAATCATGAGTTAAGACAGAGAGAAATAAATAGTGAGTTAAGACAGATACAGTAAGTACAAAAAAAATCATGAGTTAAGAGAGATAAGTAGGGATAAATCATGAGATAAGTAGTAAGGAAGAGATAAATCTTGATTTCAGAAAGATCAAGGAAAGATAAATCATAGGTTAAGATAAAAAAAGGAGAAGTAATTAGGGATGGACGGACATCGTCTGTTGACATTCACACATTTTTCCGTAAATGTTTGCGATACCCCATTGACTTCAATGGCAGGCGATCTTAAAAAACCTTCAGGGCACATTTGCAGCCATAATACCTTTTAAGAAGGTGGCAACTCTTCCAAAAAAGCATGGGCAGTGGCATAGCAGAGGGGGGCCAAATGCAAAATCCCCCCCCCCCCCCAAAAAAAAAAATTATGCAGAGGCATTTTTTAATGTGAAAAAACATGTTTATTCTTTTGATTTTTCAAATTACATTCTTTAGAATGGCCGCCATGTACACCAATCAGGTAGGATTAGGGTTAGCTAAATTAGAGGTTTTTTTTTACATATTTATGATGTATTTATACTTATTATATTTAGATTATTATTTTATTATATTGATATGGTATTGTATGTACTACAATACAAAGACGGCGGAGTGAAATGCCTTGTATTGGAATGTCAGTGGACGCAGAATTTTTGAAGTACAGTGCGATCGACCAATCACTTTATTTTAACAGTGACTAGCTGTAACAGTGACATAGCCACACAGCCACACACTACACTATACTACTAAGCTTCACACCACACCACAAACAACAACAACAAAAAATTACAGCAGGATAAGTCCTTAAAAGGACTTTTGGGGTCCCTAGCTGGTGAACTGCAAGGAACAGGAAACCTATGGAAGCAGCCACACTGCACTGGATAACACAGAACAGCAAGCTAACTATCTGTCCCTCACTCAGCAGCACAGCTCTCCTTACACTGAGTCCAGGCAGACTATAAAATGGCTGCCAGGTTTGTTTCTTTAACAGTGGGGGTGTGGCCTATGTGGTAAAACTGCTTAATTGGCTGTCCTATCCGACCTGGCTTAA